>NC_083571.1:43360942-43580942 GCF_027579695.1 Neoarius graeffei | reverse complement strand
CATGTTTATTAATTATATTTGCTAAAACATCACCTTCCTATGTTTCAAAAAGTAATTCTACATTGTTAAAATTGAGAATATATATGTCCACAACACTTCTGTTACGTTCTGACTTTGGCATATAAATATGTTTTTATTACATCTCAGAAAATTAAAGTTATCTTTTAACATATCATTCATTAAAGATTACATGTTTTGTGACCTGATGGTAAAAAAAAGAAATGGTTTTAGGTGAATTTTTAAAAATAAGTTCATGTCCCCATTTCAGTACCCATAAGCATGGAATCACTCATATATATATATATATATATATATATATATATATATATATATATATATATATATATATATATATATATATATATATATACACACACACACACACACACAGTATATATATACATACACAGCGCCCTCCACAATTATTGGCACCCCTCGTTGAGATATGTTCTTAGGCTTCTAATAAATTCATTTTTTTAAAAATAATATAGGACAACAATGCAAAGAAAGAGAAAAATCCAACCTTTAATTCAAGTGTATTTATTCAGTGGGAAAAATCCCACATTAAGAAATAATTTTTTTACATGAAATCACGTGTGCCACAATAATTGGCACCCCTGATGTTAATACTTTGTACAACACCCTTTTGCCAACAAGACAGCACTTAATATTTTCCTATAACTTTTCACAAGATGGGAGAATACAGAAAGAAGGATATTCGACCATTCCTCTTTGCACAATCTCTCTAAATCATCCAGAGTCCTGGGTCCTCTCCTATGCACTCTCCTCTTCAGCTCACCCCACAGGTTTTCAATCGGGTTGAGGTCTGAGGACTGAGATGGCCATGGGAGGAGCTTGATTTTGTGTCTGGTGAACCATTTTTGTGCAGATCTGGCCACATGTTTAGGGTCATTATCTTGCTGAAAGACCCAGTGACGACCCATCTTCAGCTTTTGGGCAGAGGCCACCCGATTTTGATTTAACATGTCCTGGTATTTCAAAGAGTTCATGATGTCATGCACCCTAACAAGGTTCCTGGGGCCTTTGGAAGAAAAACAGGCCCACAGCATCACTGATCCTCCCCCATATTTCACAGTGGGCATGTGGTGCTTTTCCGCATACTCATCTTTTGGGATGCATTAGTGTGTTTGTTGCCAAAAAGCTCTATCTTGGTCTCATCTGACCAAAGCACACGGTCCCAGTTGAAGTCCCAGTACTGCTTAGCAAACTCCAGACATTTATGGGCCTTTTCCACTACCCTTTTTCAGCTCACTTCAGCCCAACACGGCTCACGTTTCGACTATCTCAGAGCAGCACGACTGAGCTCACTTCAGCCTTACTCAGCACCCAAAACTCGCACGGTTTTGGAGTGGGGCTGAAGTGAGCCCAACCGAGCCGAGTGGGGCTAGGGGCGTGAGGAGACACTCCCCTGTGCACTGATTGGTGAGGAGGAGTGTCCTCACATGCCCACACATGCCCCGCGAGCACGCTGGGATCTGTAAACACCGTAAACCCGGAAGAAGAATAATTACGAAGCCTTATGCGCCTCGCCTCATCTATACGCTCTTGCCAGTATCTGTTGGCGTTGTCGGTGACAACAAGCCACAGCACCAAGACCAGCAACACTAACGACTCCATGTCCTCCATGTTTATTGTTTACTATCCGGGTCATGAGACTACTGCTTAAAAGGTCACTGATGTCACTGTTTGCGCTGCCTAACGACATCACGTGACGTCCACCCACTTTCGCTAACTCCACCCAATGTGTCCACCCACTTCTAGCCAGCATGGTTCAGCGCGGTTGTAGTCGAAATGCAACCCCAACAGCCCCACTCAGCTCGACTCAGCCCAACTCAGCACCGCATGGCTCAGCCCAACTCAGCCGCGTTGGTAGTGGAAAAGCCCCATTACATTTATGCTTGTAAGTGAGAAAAGGCTTTTTCCGTGCATGCCTCCCAAACAGCTTGTTGGCATGTAGATAGCGCCTGATGGTTGTTATGGAGACTTTGTGACCCCAAGATGCTAATCTTTGATGCAATTCTCTAACAGTGAGCTTTGGAGAACTTTTTACTTCTCTTACCATCCTCCTCACTGTGTGTGGTGGCAAGATAAACTTGCATCCTCGTCCAGGCTTGTTTGCCACTGTTCCAGTTGTTTTAAATTTCTTGATGATTCCTCTGACTGTAGATATGGGCAGGTGTAGGCGAGTGGCTATTTTGTTGTAGCCATTGCCTGACTTATGAAGGTCGACACACATCTGCCTTACTTGAATGGTGTGTTCTCTTGTCTTTCCCATGTTGAAGAGTGGATAAGAGAAAGAGGCCTCTGTGTCACATCATATTTATACCCCAGGGAAACAGGATGTGATGAATTACTAATTAAAGGTTCCTAGATACTCTGATCAACTTTATAAACTACAGTAGAAATAACAGAAACACTTCAATTACATTTATTTTCTAGGAATTGTTATGGGTGCCAATAATTGTGGAACAGGTGATTTAATGAAAAATAATTATTTTTTAGTCAGGGATTTTTTTATTTTTAATTTACTTGAGTTAAGGGTTACGTTTTTCTACAGTTTTCAGTGTGAGATTATGCTTCTGCAATAAAAATTGAATTTAAGGCTTTTAACACAACTTAACCAGGGGTGCCAATAACTGTGGAGGGCGCTGTATATATATATATATATATATATATATATATATATATATATATATATATATATGGACCCTTTTCACGTGACGTCACGACAAACGCGGCCGCCATTTTGGACATGTACTACCAGTAGTTTACCACAGCCAGCATTGAGGAACGGCAGCAAAGAAAGTGTTTATTTTCAGCAAGACTTCCATCATGCCACTATGTTGTTGTGCACCTGGATGTAGTAACCATCAACAAACAAGGCAAGGGTTATCATTTTATCGGATCCCGGTAGATGCTGACCGACGGAGAAGATGGATAGCGGCATACCAACGCTTGTGTAGTGACCACTTTGTTGGAGGTAAGACGAATAAAATTAGCCAGAAAAGGCATTACATTGCTGTTAACATTCCATTCTAGTTTACTGTAATTATGATCTGGCAGCTATTTACACCGGATCCAGTGTAAATAGCCGCCGGAGCCAACGTCCGAGGTTCCGGAGCGCGCGCGCTCGCGGCCCGGCCAGACGTTGGCTCCGGCAGCTATTTACACTGGATCCGGTGTAAATAGCTGCCAGATCATAATTACAGTAAACTAGTAAATACAGTTTTCTGCATCTCACTCCTTTTTCTTTTATGTTTGTCGCCTTCCTCGCATTCAAACCGATTTGAGCCGAAGTCCACTACATGTCCAAAATGGCGGTCGCGTTTACGAAGGTCACGTGACTGAAAAGGGTCCATATATATATATATATATATATATATATATATATATATATATATATATATACACACACACACACACACACACACACACACAGTGCTCAGCGTAAATGAGTACACCCCCTTTGAAAAGTAACATTTTAAACAATATCTCAATGAAATGAACACAATTTCCAAAATGTTGAAAAGACACAGTTTAATATAACATCTGGTTAACTTATAACATGAAAGTAAGGTTAATAATATAAACTTAGATTACACATTTTTCAGTTTTACTCAAATTAGGGTGGTGCAAAAATGAGTACACCCCACAACAAAAACTCCTACATCTAGTACTTTGTATGGCCTCCATGATTTTTAATGACAGCACCAAGTCTTCTAGGCATGGAATGAACAAATTGGCGACATTTTGCAACATCAATCTTTTTCCATTCTTCAACAATGACCTCTTTTAGTGACTGGATGCTGGATGGAGAGTGACGCTCAGCTTGTCTCTTCAGAATTCCCCAAAGAAAATAATTTATTTCCATCACAAAGGTGAAGGCTACAAGATCAGCAAAGCTTTACTTATCAGTCAGAATACTGTAGCAAAAGTGGTACAAAAATTTAAGAAAGATGGAACTGCAACCATCTCACAGAGACGTCCAGGTCGTCCACGGAAGTTAACACCTTGAAAGAAGTGTCTTCTTTTTTTTTTTTTTTAAATATTTTTATTAGGAGGCAAGGCACATCAAAACAGGAATCAATGCCAAGTCTTCATTAAGTACCACACCATCCCTGCACAACAATCTACAAAATACACACACTGATATCACAGAAATACTGTGCATCTCGATGAATTAAAAGAAAGGCATACAGTCTACCTCCTAGGATGTTTTTTTTTTCATGCGAACAAGAACAAGGCATTACACAATTCAAAGAAAATAATAATAAATAAATAAATAAATAACTGGAAGTTCTATTATGTAGTAATTAAGTATTAAAGCTGCACAGTACAAATAAAACCAAAAGACAAAAAAAAAGGGAGAGAGGGTCCATCAGTCAGGGGGCAGGGACTGGAGAGAGTGGAAGAATGTCAGAAAGGGAAACCACTTGTTATAAAGTTTAGCAGAGTTACCTTTCACTGAATATCTGATCTTTTCCAACTTTAGAAAAGACATGGTGTCCTTGAGCCACTGACTACTAGAGGGAGCTTTCGTCGACTTCCAGTGGAGAAGAAGGTGGCGTCTTGCCAGTAAGGAAGTAAAAGCTAAAATATCTAATTGATTAGAGGTAAACCGGTTATGGTCCTCTGGGAGCCCGAATATGGCAACATGGGGGGAGACTTTTATGATCACTGAAAGTATTTTTGACATGGTATCAAAATAATTCAACCAGAAGCAAGAGAGTAGCGGACAAGAGTAGAACATACGGTATGGGTTAAATTGCAGGATGAGGCATGACATTTGTCGCATTTGTCGGCAATACTGGGATAGATTTGAGACAATCGAGCTTTAGAAAAATGGACTCTAAACAGTACTTTAAACTGTATAAGGACAGAAGTGTCTTCTGATGAGAAGGGTTGAAGAAAATCGGCATACAAGTTCACTGCAGTTATCTAAAGAAATAGAAAGCCAAACTGGGGTGACTATTTCCCGTGACACAATATGGCGTACACTGCAGAGGAATGGCATGCATGGATGCTGTCCATGAAAGAAGCCTCTCCTAAAGCCCAGGCACAAAAAAGCCCACCTAGAGTTTGCTAGGACCCATGCTGACAAAGATGAAGACTATATACTCTGGAGTGATGAGACCAAGATAAATGTTTTTGGAACTGATGGCTTCAAAACTGTATGGCGTCGCAAAGGTGAGGAATACAAAGAAAAATGCATGGGTGAAACATGGTGGTGGCAGTGTCCTTATGTGGGGCTGCATGAGTGCTGCTGGCGTTGGAGAGCTGCATTTCATTGATGGCATCATGAATTCACAGACGTATTGCTCTATACTGAAAGAGAAGATGCTACCATCACTCCGTGCCCTTGGTCGTCATGCACTTTTCCAACATGACAATGATCCTAAACACACATCTAAGGCCACTGTTGGATTTCTGAAGAAGAACAGGGTAAAAGTGATTCAGTGACCAAGTACAGTATGTCTCCTGATCTGAACCCAATCGAACACCTATGGGGAATTCTGAAGAGACAAGTTGAGCATCGCTGTTCATCCAGTATCCAGTCACTAAAAGAGGTCATTGTTGAAGAATGGAAAAAGATTGATGTTGCAAAATGTCACCAACTTGTTCATTCCATGCCTAGAAGACTTGGTGCTGTCATTAAAAATCATGGAGGCCATACAAAGTACTAGATGTAGGAGTTTTTGTTGTGGGGTGTACTCATTTTTGCACCACCCTAATTTGAGTAAAACTTGTTCATTCCATGCCTAGAAGACTTGGTGCTGTCATTAAAAATCATGGAGGCCATACACACACACACAAGGGTAAGTCAAAAAGTTATAAGACAAATTGAAGAAAATCTTTATGAAAATCACAAAGCTATTTCTCTACATATCCTCCATTTAAGTCTAAACACTTCTGCAAGCTATTTTTCCATCAGAGAATTCCTCCTTTGTATTCCTTTTTTTAAATTCCTTTTGAATTATAACATCTGTCTTACAACTTTTTGACTTACCCTTGTGTGTATATATATATATATATATATATATATATCATCTCATCTCATTATCTCTAGCCGCTTTATCCTGTTCTACAGTGTCGCAGGCAAGCTGGAGCCTATCCCAGCTGACTACGGGCGAAAGGCGGGGTACACCCTGGACAAGTCGCCAGGTCATCACAGGGTTGACACATAGACACAGACAACCATTCACATTCACACCTACGCTCAATTTGGAGTAGAGCCCTGCACTCCCGCGGGAGTCTCGCGGGACCCGCTGCAAAGCAGTGCGGCGCGGGACAAATTTTGAAAGCTCATTGCGGGGGGGACCGGAAGTGCGTATATGCGCACGCGGGCAAGAGCGGTGATAAGCTGCATTCCTGCTAACTAAAAACATGTTTGAAATAAAATGTATAAATTATTAATTTATGTCTATCATATATAATTCATTCTGGATATTTTATTTGGCATTAATAAAAACATTTCAAAATGTCTAAATTTGCAGAGAGAGTTACATTACCAGTGAAACGGTATTTTAAAGGAAAATCCTTTGATTATTCTAACGACTCGCAGTTCACACCCACCTAGCAAGAGAACTATGAGTGAAGTGATTTACGGCTTGCGTTAGTCTACAACTTTAGTCAGAGAGACATGTTACACAGTGACGGTAGGCTTGACTCAATGCTATCCCAGAAATCCTTCCTGTAATATGCAAATTTCTCTGTCCAATCAGAGGCGGCCAAATTTGCATATTACAGGAAGGATTTCTGGGATAGCATTGAGTCAAGCCCACCGTCACTGTGTAGACTAACGCAAGCAGTAAATCAATTCACTTTTTCTACTAGCTCTGCTTTGTAATAAAAAAAAAAAAAAAACACAACAACAACAACAACACAGCACCATTGGTACAAAGCAAGCCCATTCACTTTTTTATGCTGATCAGAGAATTACAATGGTTTCTCATATGATAAAAATGTGTGATTCGCGATTAAGTTTGACAGCACTAATTATTATTATTATTATTACTGGAGACAGTACATGCTGAATTCCGAAACAAGGTAAATAATAACGTGAGCTGTAGATATTTATGCTGAAATCCACTCAAAGTAGGGGGCGGGGCACCATCACGCTGTGTCAAGACAAGAATTTTCCTGAGAAATAACACGAACGTCTGCATCATGTGGGATTTGCAGGCGGGAGTGGGACTGAAAATTATAATTTTTTTGTGGGCGGGAGCGGGACTGAAAATCATAATTCTTTGCGGGAGCGGGCGGGAGTGGGACTGCACAATGCGGGCGCGGGCGGGAGTGGAACTGCACAATGCGGGCGCGGGCGGGAGTGGAACTGCACAATGCGGGCGCGGGCGGGACTGAAAAATCCGACCCGCGCAGACCTCTAATTTGGAGCCACCAATTAGCCTAACCTGCATGCCTTTGGACTTTGGGGGAAACCCATGCAGACATGGGAAGAACATGCAAACTCCACACAGAAAGGCCCTCGTCGACTGCTGGGCTTGAACCCAGGAGGCGACAGTGCTAACCACTACACCACCGTGCCGCCCATGTAGCGAACTCTTTCTGCACAAATCCATCTACTGCCCTTACATGACAGAAACTGTCAATTGTCCAACAAGGTAGTGGACTAAAAAACTGTTTTATATGAAACTGTCATGAATATCTCATCTCATTATCTCTAGCCGCTTTATCCTTCTACAGGGTCGCAGGCAAGCTGGAGCCTATCCCAGCTGACTACGGGCGAAAGGCGGGGTACACCCTGGACAAGTCGCCAGGTCATCACAGGGCTGACACATAGACACAGACAACCATTCACACTCACATTCATACCTACGGTCAATTTAGAGTCACCAGTTAACCTAACCTGCATGTCTTTGGACTGTGGGGGAAACCGGAGCACCCGGAGGAAACCCACGCGGACACGGGGAGAACATGCAAACTCCACACAGAAAGGCCCTCGCCGGCCCCGGGGCTCGAACCCAGGACCTTCTTGCTGTGAGGCGACAGCGCTAACCACTACACCACCGTGCCGCCCACTGTCATGAATATTTTCCATAAAATATGTTAATAATCCACATTATTTTTTAAAAAGCAAATTAAAAATAAGTGCTGCATAAAAACCCACCTATCTTATGGAAATCTCATCTCATCTCATTATCTCTAGCCGCTTTATCCTTCTACAGGGTCGCAGGCAAGCTGGAGCCTATCCCAGCTGACTACGGGCGAAAGGCGGGGTACACCCTGGACAAGTCGCCAGTTCATCACAGGGCTGACACATAGACACAGACAACCATTCACACTCACATTCACACCTACGGTCAATTTAGAGTCACCAGTTAACCTAACCTGCATGTCTTTGGACTGTGGGGGAAACCGGAGCACCCGGAAGAAACCCACGCGGACACGGGGAGAACATGCAAACTCCACACAGAAAGGCCCTCGCCGGCCCCGGGGCTCGAACCCAGGACCTTCTTGCTGTGAGGCGACAGCGCTAACCACTACACCACCGTGCCGCCCCCTTATGGAAATAAAGACACAAATGTTGTTGTCCAGTCCTCAAGTGTTTATGAGATATGTTGCCTTGCACTTAACTATCAGGCTCCCTGTAGTGGTGCATGTTCATATGCATGGATATCATACGATCAAGCTATCAAAAAGCAGGTCGATGCCTTTCTCTTAAGTATGGGGCTCTGCTCTTAGTTTCGATGTAGGTACTGCATAATTCAGAAACACTTTCAGATGAATAATATACTAATAGTTGAAAGGGTTGTGCATTTTTTCTTTAACAAATCCCATTTCCAGAAAAGTTGAGATATTTTTTAAAATGCAATGAAAACAAAAATCTGTGATTTGTTAATTCATGTGAACTTTTATTTAACTGACAAAAGTACAAAGAAAAGTTTTTCATTAGTTCTACTGAACAACTTAATTGTATTTTTTAAAATATCAACAAAAGTTAGAATTTGATTCCTGCAACACACTCAAAAAAGTTGGGTGAGAGGCATTATTACCATTCTATCACCTTTCCTTTTAATAACACTTTTTAATTGTATGGGATCTGAGAATACTAATTGTTGTAGTTTTGCAAACTAAATTTTTGCACATTCTTGCTTGATACAAGACTTCAGCTGCTCAACAGTCCGTGGTCACTCTTGTCTGATTCTCCTCTTCATGTTGCGCCATACATTCTCAATAGGAGAAAGATCTGGACTGACAGCAGGCCAGTCAAGCACATGCACTCTGTGTCTACAAAGCCATGCTGTTGTAGCCCGTACAGAATGAGATCTAGCACTGTCCTGCTGAAATATACATGGGCTTCCTGGAAAGAGGCATCGCCTTGATGGCAACACGTCTTTCTAAAATCCAAATATATGCCTCCACGTCAATGGTACCGTCACACAACTCACCCAGGCCATGGGTACTGATGCACCTCGATACCATCACAAATGCTGGCTTTTGCACCTTTTTCTGATAACAAACTGGATGGTCATGTTCACTTTTGGCATGAAGAACTTGATGTCCAGTTTTCCTGAAAACAAGCTGAAATGTGGACTCATCTGAACACAACACACGTTTCGATATTCCTTGCATAATACAGTTTCAGGTTGGATTTCTGGATGCAGCAGCGGACTTTGTTAAGTGAAAACGGTTTTCTGTTGCCCTTTATGCACTGAGATGCCTCTGAATTTCCTGAACCTTTTCACAATACATTACAACCCCTCTATAACAAACTCCTTGAGGGATGTCCAAATAGTTCATTATACTGAAAAGTTCACAGTACTGAAATGAACCCACTTGTCACACTAAACACTCACTTTATATGCGAAATTTTAGGCACATTCTCCTTATCACAAATTTCTACTTCCCAGTCACTATTGCAGTTCATTGAGTTAAAGGATCATGAATGGAGGCAATGATTTCTTTGTCTGTTATGGAAATGATGGAGGTTAGCGGTGTATTGTTGTCAATTTCCACCCACTGACTCGATATGTTTTCTAAATCAGTACCATGCAGTTAATTCATGTGTTTGCAAATCACTGATGTCATTTATGTTGCACTGCGGGGCTGGATGGGGGGGGTATGAAAATGCCTCTGGTATGCTTTAACTAGGTGTTAAGTTTAGCGATATCAACAGTCATTTCATCCTTTTATCGATCCTTTGATCACCATTCCCAATAATTGTTTGTGATCAACACCTAAGCTAGGTTAGTTAGGCCTTTATTTTATGACATTAACACATATTGTTTACCTGACTGTGGACTTGATTACTTATTGTTTGTCCCTTGTGGGAGGAGGAATGCTTGGCTCAGTCTGTTATGTAAGCAGGCGAATGATGGATGTAATTGCAGGAAGAGTGTTTATTTACAAACAGGCAGGCAAACAGTTAAAAAATATAAGACAAAGGGAGGGTCATGAAACAGGCAATGGTCAAGCAAGGCACAAACAGAATGGTGGACAGAGAGACAAAAATCAAAGTCCAAATACACAAAAAGTCAAATCCAGAAAGCCAACACTGATACACCGGCTAGTGGCCTAGTAGTAGTGTGTCCGCCTCTCAATCATGAGTTCTATTCACGGTCGGGTCATACCAAAGACCATCATAAAAATGGTACCTACTACCATCTGGCAAGGCACGCTGCAATACAGATGTGAGTGGGGAGTTAAACTCTCGTGGTTACCAGAGGACTAGCCCCCCACTGTAACCCTAGCTATGTAATAGGCGAGAGGCCGAGGGCTGCGGAAACGGAGATCGGCACCGCCCGATGCGCCACACGGCGCGGAAAGGACTTTTTAATACACTGATACAAGGCTTGGTAATGTGAGACACTAGGTACAGTGCATATACTTCAAGTCTGTGTGTTTAGATAGCTTATCAGCACGCATTGTGATTGTACTCTAATCTGGAACAGGTGTACAGTAATTAGTCCTAATGACACTGTACAAGTTGTGATCTGCTGTGCACTCTGAGCACCAACACATGTGGACGTGAAACAGGGATGTTTTTTTTGAAGACTCTGACACATTGTTACTAAAGGTGGGGGACACAAACTTAGTTTGTTATATGCAAAAGTTCATACTAAAAGAGATCATTATAATGGGGTTACAGTGTATTATGTACTGTAGATTTTGAAAGACTTAAATTCCCTGCAAGCTTGCATTGAGAAACATTCTTTATGAATTAACTAACAATTCTCTCATGAATTTTAGCACAAAGAGGTGAGCCATGACCCATCCTTGCTTGCAAAGACTGAGCCTTTGGTGCATGCTCCTTTTATACTCAATCATGATACCCTCACCTGTTACCACTTAATCTGCTTATTGTGGAATCTTCCAAAATGATGTTACTTGAATATCCTATAAACTTTTCAGTCTTATTTTGCCTCTGTCCCAACTTTTTTTTGAGTGTATTGCAGGCATCAAATTCTAACTTCATTCATATTTACACAACACAATTAAGTTGGTAAGTAAAACTATTGAAAACCCTTTCTTTGTTGTTTTTCAGTTAAATAAAGGTTCAGATGAATTAACAAGTGACATAATTTTATTTTTATTGCATTTTGCAAGTTGAAAATATCCCAACTTTTCTGGAAATGGTGTTTGGACATTATTCTATTGTGTACTATATACAGTGGTGCTTGAAAGTTTGTGAACCCTTTAGAATTTTCTATATTTCTGCATAAATATGACCTAAAACATCATCACATTTTCACACAAGTCCTAAAAGTAGATAAAGAGAACCCAGTTAAACAAATGAGACACAAATATTATACTTGGTCATTTATTTATTGAGGAAAATGATCCAATATTGCATATCTGTGAGTGGCAAAAGTATGTGAACCTTGGCTTTCAGTATCTGGTGTGACCCCCTTGTGCAGCAATAACTGCAACTAAACATTTCCGCTAACTGTTGATCAGTCCTGCACACCGGCTTGGAGGAATTTTAGCCCGTTTGTCCGTACAGAACAGCTTCAACTCTGGGATGTTGGTGGGTTTCCTCACATGAACTGCTCGCTTCAGGTCTTTCCACAACATTTTGATTGGATTAAGGTCAGGACTTTGACTTGGCCATTCCAAAACATTAACTTTATTCCTCTTTAACCATTCTTTGGTAGAGCGACTTGTGTGCTTAGGGTCATTGTCTTGCTGCATGACCCACCTTCTCTTGAGATTCAGTTCATGGACAGATGTCCTGACATTTTCCTTTAGAATTCGCTGGTATAATTCAGAATTCATTGTTCCATCAGTGATGGCAAGTAGAGCCCTGCACTCCCGCGGGAGTCCCGCGGGACTCGCGGGACCCGCTGCAAAGCAGTGCGGCGCAAGACAAATTTTGAAAGCTCATTGCGGGCGCGGGCGGGACCGGAAGTGCACATATGCGCGCGTGGGCGGGAGTGCACATATGTGGCGCGGGTGGGTGGGAGCGGTGAGAAGCTACAGTCTCGCTAACTAAAAATGTGTTTGAAATAAAATGTATAAATTATTAATTTATGTTTATCATACACAATTCATGCTGGATATTTTATTTGGCATTAATAAAAACATTTTAAGATGTCTAAATTTGCAGAGAGAGTTAGATTGTCAGAGAAATAACATCTTAAATTTGCCATTAATCACTCTAACGACTTGCAGTTCATACCCAGCCAGCAAGAGAACTATTAGTGAAGTGACTTACGGCTTGCGTTAGTCTACAACTTTAGTCAGAGAGACATGTTACACAGTGACGGTAGGCTTGACTCAATGCTATCCCAGAAATCCTTCCTGTAATATGCAAATTTGGCTGTCCAATCAGAGGCGGCATATTACATATTGCATATTACAGGAAGGATTTCTGGGATAGCATTGAGTCAAGCCCACCGTCACTGTGTAACATGTCTCTCTGACTAAAGTTGTAGACTAACTCAAGCAGTAAATCAATTCACTTCTTCTACTAGCTCTGCTTTGCAAAAAAAACAAAAAAACAAAACCCAGCACCACCATTAGTACAAAGCAAACTCATTCACTTTTTTATGCTGATCAGAGAATTGCAATGGATAAAAATGTGTGATTCGCGACTTCACAGCACTGTTTTTTATTATTGGAGACAGTACATGCTGAATTCTGAAACAAGGTAAATAATAACGTGAGCTGTAGATATTTATGCTGAAATCCACTCAAAGTAGGGAGCGGGGCACCATCACGCTGTGTCAAGACAAGAACTTTACTGAGAAATAACGCGAACGTCTGCATCATGTGGGATTTGCGGGCGGGAGTGGGACAAAATATGGCAGGCGGGGGTGGGAGCGGGACTGAAAATCATAATTCTTTGCGGGCGCGGGCGGGAGTGGGACTGAAAAAATCCGACCTGCGCAGACCTCTAATGGCAAGCTGTCCCAGGCCAGATGCAGCAAAACAGGCCCAAACCATGATACTACCGCCAACATGTTTCACAGATGGGATAAGGTTCTTATGCTGGAATGCAGTGTTTTTCTTTCTCCAAACATAACACTTTTCATGTAAACCAAAAAATTCTATTTTGGTCTCATCTTTCCATAAAAACATTTTTCCAATAGCCTTCTGGCTTGTCCACGTGATCTTTAGCAAACTGCAGATGAGCAGCAATGTTCTTTTTGGAGAGCAGTGGCTGTCTCCTCGCAACCCTGCCATGCACACCATTGTTGTTCAGTGTTCTCCTGATGGTGGACTCATGAACATTAGCCAATGTGAGAGAGGCCTTCAGTTGCTTAGAAGTTACCCTGGGGTCCTTTGTGACCTCGCCAACTATTACACGCCTTGCTTTTGGAGTGTTCATTGTTGGTCGACCACTCCTGGGGAGGGTAGCAATCTCATCTCATCTCATTATCTCTAGCCGCTTTATCCTTCTACAGGGTCGCAGGCAAGCTGGAGCCTATCCCAGCTGACTACGGGCGAAAGGCGGGGTACACCCTGGACAAGTCGCCAGGTCATCACAGGGCTGACACATAGACACAGACAACCATTCACACTCACATTCACACCTACGGTCAATTTAGAGTCACCAGTTAACCTAACCTGCATGTCTTTGGACTGTGGGGGAAACCGGAGCACCCGGAGGAAACCCACGCGGACACGGGGAGAACATGCAAACTCCACACAGAAAGGCCCTCGCCGGACCCGGGGCTCAAACCCAGGACCTTCTTGCTGTGAGGCGACAGCGCTAACCACTACACCACCGTGCCGGAGGGTAGCAATGGTCTTGAATTTCCTCCATTTGTACACAGTCTGTCTGACTGTGGATTGGTGGAGTCCAAATTCTTTAGAGATGGCTTTGTACCCTTTTCCAGCCTGATGAGCATCAACGCTTTTTCTGAGGTCCTCAGAAATCTCCTTTGTTCATGCCATGATACACTTCCACAAACATGTATTGTGAAGATCAGACTTTGATAGATCCCTGTTCTTTAAATAAAACAGGGTGTCCACTCACACCTGATTGTCATCCCATTGATTGAAAATACCTGACTCTAATTTCACCTTCAAATGAACTGCTAATCCTAGAGGTTCACATACCTTTGCCACTCACAGATATGTAATATTGGATCATTTTCCTCAATAAATAAATGACCAAGTATAATATTTTTGTCTCATTTGTTTAACAGGGTTCTCTTTATCTACTTTTAGGACTTGTGTGAAAATGTGATGATGTTTTAGGTTATATTCATGCAGAAATATAAACAATTCTAAAGGGTTCACAAAATTTCATGCACCACTGTATAGTGTGTGTCTGTTTTTTGTTCTTGCTTCTCTAGATCCATCTCATAAGTGTTGCTGGTTGTTGGCAGTTAAAGGTTCATGCCTCCTGATGATGTGTAAGAGAATTTACACAGCAGTTGAGACATAGGTGTGAGCAAAACATAAGTGAATGCATGTGTTTGCCAATTTACACTGCCTCTGTTTCTGAATAGACAAGATTCAAGTTTCGATAAGGCAACAATAGGCTTGTGCCCCACAAAAACTGCTGAAGTGTCTGAAGTGATAGCCAAGCCACAAAGCAGCAGGTCTGGAAGAAATGGGTAGGTGCCAGTACCTTTGTTGATTTTAATCCAAAAACACCTGCACATTGTGTTTTGTTTCAAGTTTACTTACAAGTAGTTAGGTCTAGGGCGGCATGGTGGTTAGCATGGTCACCTCACAGCAAGAAGGTTTTGCGTTCGAACCTCACAGCTGATTGGGGCCATTCTGTGTGGAGTTTGCATGTTCTCCTTGTGCCTGAGAGGGTTTCTTCTTGGTGTTCTGGTTTCCTCCCACAGTCCAAAGACATGATTAGGTCAAGTGCCCATATGTGTGAATGTGAGTGTGAATGGTCATTTATTTCTGTGTTAGCTCTGTGATAGATTGGCAACCTGCCCAGGGTGTATCCCGGCTCTTGCCTGAAGTCAGATGGGATTGGCTCCAGCTTCCCCCGCAACCCTGACCGATAAGCAGTATAGATAATGGATGGACTGATGGATAGTTAGGTCTATTACATCCTTTATCTTTATGTTTAGTGAGACACAAACCTGTTTACCATGTCTTTTATGGTGGCAACTAACTTGTTAGGTACCATAACATTAACTGTGCCCACAACATTGCACTTGTCAGCTCATTACAAATAGACAAGTTACAGGATGCAAGAAATAATTCCCAGTCTGTATCAATGGCCAAAGTGGCATAATCACCAAGGTAATGGGGTATAAACATTTAAGAAATCTTCATGAGAAGATTTGAACAGATGTGTTGGGGATCACTGACATTTCAAGAGCAGCAAGTAAGCCATAAACATGCTCACATAAGTTTGTAATAAAATTATATTTCACTTTTCATGCCATGACAACTTCATGGAATAAACAATGGTATGGAAATACCTTTCCTATTCCTTGAATGTAATGTTTTCATGTGAGAAAATAGGAGGCAGGGGTTTTCTTTATTTGTGAATTTCTATTATGTCTCACTTATATGCTAAAAATAGAATTGAAACATAAAAAATGCTCCTGTCATGTTTTTTTTTTATCGATGTAATACATGCTTAAAGCGATACTGCTGCACTGATTCCAATGGAATTCAATCTGTAACGAAAGACAGACATAAGACAGACAACTGAAAAATGCCTTACAAATGATTCTGGTGTAAATTAGCCTTAAGGGCATGCTGTAGGATCAGATGCACTGAGAGAACAATTGCTACCCATTCTCTCTGCAGTGTACTCTTTTCATCCTGCTTTTAATGAAATAAGCCTGCACCTAATCTGTATAGTGAATGCCTTGTACACCATTATGCTGCTTCCATCAGGGATTGAATTCCTAGATACTGACATCAGCAAGCCTCACCTGTTAAGAGGACTTAATGTCACTGGTCTAATATACCTTTCTTACTCTATATTGCACACGACAAGCCTGTAGCATGTCATTTACTTTTGTTCTTGTTTCTCATAACATTTGAGGCACTGTAGAATGTGCAGGCAACTATGTGTGACTTTTTTTTTGCAGTGAATTAGGCTTTGAGTTTCAGGTCTTTAAGACTGACCTATTAAGCGTAATTCCATCTAGACCTCATTAGGTAAAAAAGAGCTCGTTATGACCTTTTCTATGATTGGCAGGTTGCAGTTCCTCATTGTACAAGCTGAATAAGGGATTATTTCACGCTAAGTAACAATGCATAACTGCTGTTCTTATTCTAGAAAATGTTTTGGTTTTCTATATTTTCCAAATTGCTCATCATGAAATGACATTTTGGCAGGCCTGCAATCAAAAAGCAAAGAATAAAACAAAAAACAAACACAAAAATACTGCCTGGAAGCAAGAAGTTGGACAAAACAACTTGTACAGTTTTGTGAACTGAACCCACAATATTAAACACTGCAATTAACATTGAATTCAAGGCCAGGTAATGAATTGTTACCAAACATTATTCCTCATGTATCAGTATTAAGTTGTTTATTATGTGTTCTGCAAAAGATGGAATCAATTCCACACAGGAGAAAGCAAATTTATTTTTCACCTTTCATGGCTATACACAATTTATCATCAAGGAGCCCAGCAATAACAATCATCACTGTTAAAATAGTGGCTGTAACAGTGTGGAAAAACTCATCTATATACATGGAACATTGGAACACTTTACAAATAATATATTATGCCCAAAAAAAAAAAAGCGCTTGACAAGAGGTGCTGTTATAGAAAAATGATCAGAGTGGTGTGAAGCGGCCCTGATATGTAGCATTTAACATCTCAGTAACTCTTTCCAGAAAAGTTATCCTTACAGGAATCTTCATTCTGTTAATGATTATACTTTTTTTCTGGGTTAAATAACATATTCTTAAAAAACTGTATAAATTATGTTGAGCATCTGCCATGTACAACCCTGATTCCAAAAAAGTTGGGACAAAGTACAAGTTGTAAATAAAAACAGAATACAATGATGTGGAAGTTTCAAAATTCCATATTTTATTCAGAATAGAACATAGATGACATATCAAATGTTTAAACTGAGAAAATGTATCATTTAAAGAGAAAAATTAGGTGATTTTAAATTTCATGACAAAAACACATCTCAAAAAAGTTGGGACAAGGCCATGTTTACCACTGTGAGACATCCCCTTTTCTCTTTACAACAATCTGTAAACATCTGAGGACTGAGGAGACAAGTTGCTCAAGTTTAGGGATAGGAATGTTAACCCATTCTTGTCTAATGTAGGATTCTAGTTGCTCAACTGTCTTAGGTCTTTTTTGTCGTATTTTCTGTTTTATGATGCGCCAAATGTTTTCTATGGGTGAAAGATCTGGACTGCAGGCTGGCCAGTTCAGTACCCGGACCCTTCTTCTACGCAGCCATGATGCTGTAATTGATGCAGTATGTGGTTTGGCATTGTCATGTTGGAAAATGCAAGGTCTTCCCTGAAAGAGACGTCATCTGGATGGGAGCATTTGTTGGATATACCTTTCAGCATTGATGGTGTCTTTCCAGATGTGTAAGCTGCCCATGCCACACGCACTAATGCAACCCCATACCATCAGACATGCAGGCTTCTGAACGGGGCGCTGATAACAACTTGGGTCGTCCTTCTCCTCTTTAGAGCCTTGGCCCAGAGAAGACGTCTGCGCTTCTGGATCACGTTTAGATCTGGCTTCTTCTTTGAACTATAGAGTTTTAGCTGGCAATGGCGGATGGCACGGTGAATTGTGTTCACAGATAATGTTCTCTGGAAATATTCCTGAGCCCATTTTGTGATTTCCAATACAGAAGCATGCCTGTATGTGATGCAGTGCCGTCTAAGGGCCTGAAAATCACGGGCACCCACTATGGTTTTCCGGCCTTGATCCTTACGCACAGAGACTCTTCCAGATTCTCTGAATCTTTTGATGATATTATGCACTGTAGATGATGATATGTTCAAACTCTCTGCAATTTTACACTGTTGAACTCCTTTCTGATATTGCTCCACTATTTGTCGGCGCAGAATTAGGGGGATTGGTGATCCTCTTCCCATCTTTACTTCTGAGAGCCGCTGCCACTCCAAGATGCTCTTTTTATACCCAGTCATGTTAATGACCTATTGCCAATTGACCTAATGAGTTGCAATTTGGTCCTCCAGCTGTTCCTTTTTTGTACCTTTAACTTTTCCAGCCTCTTATTGCCCCTGTCCCAACTTTTTTGAGATGTGTTGCTGTCATGAAATTTCAAATGAGCCAATATTTGGAATGAAATTTCAAAATGTCTCACTTTCGACATTTGATATGTTGTCTATGTTCTATTGTGAATACAATATCAGTTTTTGAGATTTGTAAATTATTGCATTCCGTTTTTATTTACAATTTGTACTTTGTCCCAACTTTTTTGGAATCGGGGTTGTAAGTCCCTATGAATTTGCTGTCACTATAGAAATGATAGCGATTTACCTATTGCTCTCACTAACAAGCAACAAAGCACCAGGTGACCATTCATTATCTTCAGTGACAAAAGCAAATAGCAGTGTGGTGTAAATTAAGATTTTCCAAAATGGGTTTCTAAGATAGGTATGAATCCTATCTTAGCTGCAAAGATCCCATTTCTTTGCAGCTGACCTCCAATAAGCACAAAAAATGTTGTAGTCAATATGTGCAAACTCGTTTTTTCTTCTTCTTCCTGCAAAGAGACTAATGCAAATGAGTGCAAATGATTGGCTTGAATGACTTGTTGGACTAATGCTACGGCACATCTGGTCACAACTTTACTTCCTACTTGCAATTAGTACCCATTTACTGTTTCACATCCAAAGATAGAAGACATAACTTATAACCATGGATTCAATTTATCCTATCATTCATGGTCTCTTATTAAATGTGAGCAGACACATTACCAAAAAATTAAAGTTTGAAGGGAAGTAGCAATAAGTTTGAAGGGAATGCGGCTAATGATCATTGCCTTTGGTGATTGAACCAATTAGCTTAGCTAATACAGTTAGCGCATTCTACTCATCGGTTAATGATTCTAGTATGAAATCTTTAATTTAACAAGAGCACGTCAAATCCACCATGTCACAGCATGCTGTCTCTGTATGCTCCAGAAGAAAGCTTATAAGTACTATTCAAAAGAAGACAATGATGAAGCCCAGGCTGTTTTAAGTTTTGAGGACTACTGTCAGAAATGACAGATGGAGAGTCCACAGTTTCAGTTCTGGGAACTTGTGCTGTTGATGCAATTGGTGACTTTCTCCTTGATCAGGTCTTTCAGAGAGGCTAACTTCACTTTGTATTGTCAAGCATTGTTTGCACTCATCCCCTTCTTCTTTGCAAACAACAATGTTAACTATGCTCACTGGCTTCCCATACAGCTCAGAGACATGGTCTCTTTGGCACAAACCCATCCTCAGCTAGCCAATGAATTTGAGCAGGGGAAGTATGTGGTCCATAAGACCCACAGGGAGTTTTCTGGCTTGGCCATTGACCAGGTCCAATGCATTCATCAAAGGTGATGGTGGTGCCATTGGAATAACTGAGGATCCATCTGCATTGAGGAGATGGATGGTGTCTGGACCAGAGGTTAGTCATTTGGTTTCTCAATATGAATCAGCATCTCAAGTGAAAGCAGCCAGTGAAGATGTCAGACACCATGAGCAGACTTACAGGTCTCAGAAATCCTTCACTGACAAAGTATGGAGCTTGTTTGGTGCAATGAAAAGTCTGGGCAACCCTTTTCAGGAGGAGTCCAGAGACCTTCTTACATTAGAAACCAAAACCATTGCACATCCTAGTGCTGCAGAGCTCATTAAAACTCATCTTGAGAAAGGCAAGGTTGCCTTCAAAGAATTTTTCAACAGTCTGGGCGATGAGGCTTCCTTCTACAAACCAATTACGTAGGAAGAACAAGACTGACTTTTTTTGCCAAGAGGCAGACTCAGGTGCAGGCAAATCAAAAGAGCAAGTGCTGAAAGATGACTGTCACCTCTTCTCACAGCTCTTCATACCCTGTCAATCACGTGAATGTGATCTGCTTGTGTTCTTTAAGCATGAGAACCAGTCATTCCCTCCAGCACTGAGTGACAATGGAAAACTCCACAGTAGTCAGAAGTCTCAGCTTGTCAGCATTCTGGAAACTGTTGTTTCTCCTCCAGACACAGAACCAAAATGTGATGTCATCATAGATGGGTCTTTTCTTGTTTATTCATTGTCTTCAAAGGCATCAAAGACATTTGAGGAATATGCTGTCCAAGACTTTGTTCCAAAAATGCATAATTACTCTTCAAAGTCTGACAGGACAGACATAGTATTTGACGTCTACTGGGATGCTAGTCTGAAGGCTGAAGCTCGATCAAAATGAGGCAGAGGAGGTAGAAGCAGGGTGACTGACAAAACCAAATTTCCACCTAATTGGAGAAGCTTCCTCTGAGACAATGACAACAAAACTGAGCTTTTTGGATTTCTTGCTGACAAAATTGTAGCTTTGTGTCAGTACAGTGTGGTGATTGTGACCAAAGGAGAACATGTTCTTAGCAATAAATCCAGCTGTCTGGAAGACTTAAGTCCTTGCAACCATGAAGAGGCTGACACCAGAATCTTCCTACATGCACTGCATGCAGCTGAACAGCAAAGCAAATCTGTGGTGAAGGCCTGTGACACAGGTATTCTCACCATTGTAGTGTATGCCTTTGGGACTCTCAAGGATGTAGGCCTAGAAGAGCTGTGGATTGAATTTGGTCAAGGTCAGTCCATCAGGTGGCTGCCAGTTCATGACATGGCAAACATTCTAGGCCCTGAAAAATCCCGTGGCATCCTGTTCTTTCTTGCATTCACTGGGTGTGATGTGGTGTCAGCCTTCTGTGGTAAAGGCAAAAGGACTGCTTGGCAAACATGGGAGGTGTGCCCTGAAGTGTCTGGTCTCTTCCAGGAGCTCAGTCAGTATCCACCAGTAACTGATGATGCAGATCTCAGCATGCTTGAGAAGTTTGTTGTCACAATGTATGACAAGAACAGCACTGTCCATGGGGTTGATGAGGCTAGGCTTAACTTGTGTCTGGGTCCAAGCAACTGTATGTCAGATGCATGCTGAGAGCCCTGCCAACTGGGGGTGGCAAAAAGGTTATGTTTGGCAAGTAGTGTGGACAACACTTCCACCAGTTGCCCAGAGTTGTCAGCAATTGACAAAGTGTGGGTACAAGACAGAATGTCATGGACAATGCAAGTGCTACCACTTTGGCCTCAAGTGCACACAGCTGTGTACATGCAAATGTGATGATTAAGACAATTAGTTCAGTTGTGCATCCACCCACTTCAAGAAGTCATCCACCCACTTCTTGTACCCACACTTTGTCAGTTGCTAACAACTCTGGGCAATTGGTGGAAGTGTTGTCCACACTACTTGCCAAACATCACCTTTTTGCCACCCCCAGTTGGCAGGGCTCTCAGCATGCATCTGACATACAGTTGCTTGGACCCAGACACAAGTTAAGCATAGTTTATAGGTGTTTAAGCATAGAATTTAAAAAAATTTTCATGTATACATCAATCGTAACACAAAGCATGGACTGAGCCAAGTCCCTTTCTGCTCAATTTGTGAAAAATCCTAAATTTTGTGTAATGCTAATATCAATTCTTTCATGCGTATTCCATTTCAAGAATACAAGAATAGGTATCAATCAACATACTCCTCAGTCAAGAGTTGTGAAAGTTTATAGTGTTTAAGCATAGAATTAAAAAAATTTATACTGCTTGAGTATACATTTCTATTATAATATTGCCTAGCTACTGTGTCAAATTTGGAGCCATAGGACACTATTTTTGCAATTACATTGCTTCTGTCTTCACAATTTATCACAATTTTGACTTTTTAAATACATAATTAACTTATATTCAAAAACCTATATTTTGATGTCAAGATCATCAGAAATTTATTAACCAGTCACATTCCAGGTCAAAGACTGCATAAAATGGCTTTCAAGGGCGGCCATCTTGGATTTTCAGGTGGCTAACGGACTTTTTGTAAAAAGTAGGTCCCAAAGATAATTTGTGCCAAATTTGATGCTTTTATCACAAAGTGAAAGATTGTTTCATTAATCTGCAGCACTAACACCATTGTAGGGTTTAACGTTTACCCTACTCTAACTCACTCAATTCAACTCATGTAGCACTTGCTAATCACCTGATAAATTTAATCTTTTTCAGTCAAGTGAAAGTAATACTCTGGTCCTCCAAGACTTAGCTTAGATATATCTGTACTATTGCTAAGGTTTATCTAGAGCTAGACGTGGTGATGCAAAAACACGGCTTGTAATTTCTCAAGAGTCAATTTCTCATTGGATTTTGGAGCAAATTTAAGAAATCCATATTGAACATTTATGCACATCACAACTATTTTGATATTTGTTAAGTTTCATGAATCCATGAAATAGATGTAGAACTGTAGTTAGAGATTTGCTCAGCAACAAGCAAAATACTTCAAATCCATTGTGAGTTTTAATGCCCAACTGTCATTTTCCCTTTGCTGTGACACATTTTGAAAACAATTAGATTTCCTCCAGGACACCTGCTCCCTGTAACTCGTGTTTCATTTCTTCTCCATCTTTCCTTCTCTTCTCACTTGTGGGACGAAGAGATGACGAATTACTGCTCAAAGTCCCAATGGCCCCATTACCCTGAGCTGAGCCTAACTGAGCGTTCGTCCTTTTTGTCAGTACCCGTCACCTGTTTTTCCCTGTCCACTGCTTCCCCACTCCTTACCTCCACCTCAGACTCCCCCAGGGCTGCGTTTGTCAGAGAGGAGGAGTGTAGACAGAGAAAGGGGAAAGAGACGGATGAGGAGCAAGGCTGGCATACAGCTTTGCCCTGCATTTTGATGCATGCCTTCTCTGTGCCTTCTGATTAACTCTATGTTTGATCTCTAGTTTTTTGCTCTGCTCTTTTTTTTGGCAGTCCCAATTGTGAAAGGATGGTTTAAGGCGGTTTTACCAGGTAAGACAGAATAGTAATATCAATGTGTATGAGATACACAGTATGGCCAAAGGTTTATGAACACCTAACCTTCATATTCATATATGCTTTTGAACATTCCATTCCAGATGTAGTCTCTGCTTTGCTGTTATAATAACCTCTACTCTCTTTGGAAGGCTTTCCACTAGATTTTGGAGCATGGCTATGGGGATTTACCCATTCAGTAACAAGAGCATTAGTGAGATCAGCGACTGATGTCAAGCGAGGAGGCCTGGGGTACAGTCGGCATTTCAATTCCAAACCCCAGTTCAGTGGGGTTGAGGTCCGGGCTCTGTGCAGGCCACTTGACTTCTTTCACTCCAACCTTGGCAAACCATGTAAAGTTTGGCTCCCTTAATTCGAGTGGAGGGGAATTATAAAGCTATAGTATACACTATATAGCCCACTAAACTGGGCACTGTAGCAGAGCCGACACATGTATGAAAAACAAACAAACAAAAAACCTGGCCATAGCAGCAACTAGTTTTCTAAACATGATCCAACTGTTTTGCAGAAGATACCTAGTTTTGACCAATCACTTGCATGTATATAAATTACTTAACTGAAGGAAACTCATCAGTCTGGAAGCTAGCTACATAGCTAGAAACCATAATTTAGAAAGGAGAGAGTTTTCACCGACTGAATGAAGAAAAAAAAGATCTCTGTGACTTTAACCATGGCATGGCTGTTGGTACCAGATGGGCTGATTTGGAAAAAAATAATTGAGTGAGTGACACTCCTGTGGGTGGAAATGCCTTGTTGATAAGAGAGCTCAGAGGAAAATGGCCACCTTGGTTCAGCTGCCAAGAAGGATATAGTAACTCAAATAATCACACTTTACAAATGTGGTGAGCAGAAAAGCATCTCAGTATGCACAACACATTGAATCTTGAGGTGGATGGGCTACAACAGCAGACACTGGGTTCCACTCCGACAGCCAAGAAGAAGAATCTGAGGCTATCATGGGCACAGGAATATTGAAACTGGACAGTAGAAGATTAGATCAAAAGAAAAAAAAGTCTTCTGCTGTTGTAGTCCATCCACCTCAAATTTTTATGTATGTTCTGAGATGCTTTTCTGCTCACCATGGTTGTAAAGAGTGATTATTTGAGTTACTACAGACTTCCTGTCAGCTCAAACCAGTCTGGTCATTCTCTTCTGAGCGCTCTTATCAACAAGGCATTTTAGCCTGCAGACCATCTACTCACAGAATGACAGGACGTTTTTTGGCACCATTCTGTGTAAACTCTAGAGACTGCTGTGTGAGAAAATCCCAGTACATCAGCAGTTTCTGAAAAACTCAAACCAGTTCATCTGGCACCAACAACCATACCATGGTTAAAGTTACAGAGATCATACTTTTCTCCCATTCTGATGTTTGATGTGAACACTGAAGTGATTGCAAAACAGAAAGGGTAGGTCTTTATTGAACAAGATATGCTTGCTGCTGACTGGACCTGGCCTTTGACCATCACAAAGAAAACTGCACTTTTTCAGGCTGTTATCTACTTAGTCTGGGGAAAATGATTTAACATGAAGTTACTTATATTATTACAGTGAGGAGTTTCTTCTGAATATCTCAGCTTCCTTTAGGTATGTTTTCAGCATTGCCATACTTGTATTTATGCCATGCAAATTAACATTATATCTAAAATAACATATGAATGCATTTTATAAAATAAGCACAAATAATAGCATCAGTAGAATAGTAGATTCCTCAGATATTCCCTCAGATTTTCAAGCTTTTCAAGTGTTGTGATGTACAATGACAACATATCCTTTCCAATTTTAGTTCCTTTTGATGAGTTTTAAAATTTGCTGTGTGATGTTTGTGGGGGATATTTTTGTTTGTTTATGTTTTGAACTTTCATTCATAAATTCATTCAATAAGGTCATTATTATTTTTTTCATTATCCATAACCACTTGTCCTGTGCAGGGTCACAGGCAAGCTGGAGCCTATCCCAGCTGACTATAGGTGAGAGGTGGGGTACACCCTGGACAAGTTGCCAGATCATCGCAGGGCTTTTAAAATTTTATTTATTTATTTATTTATTTATTGAAAACTTTACCCAAACAAACAAACAAACAAACAAACAAACAAACAAACAAACAAACAAACAAACAAAGTCATTATTTCATATTAAATTTGCATTTACCTCATCATATGGAAAAGTTAGTAAGACTGGAGTACAAATTAAATCCTATGATGACAGCAAGGACAGACGTGAAGAGGAAATAATAAGACAAATAGTAAATTTCTTTCTCTCCCCAAGACCCCTATCAGTAAAGGAAATTCATGAGCTCTCAGACAGCCAGTGACATGAGATAAACACTATCAGATGTGTCCGATGGCCAGTGGCAGTTGAGGTGCAGTCACATTGCTAATCTGACAGGGTGGAAGTAAAAAAAATAATAATAAAAAATAAAGAATTTGCTAACTTGACATCAAGACCAATCTCATTCTGATAACTTAAGTTAAACCCAACCCAGCTGCCATCCTTGTCATCAATTTATAGATTCAGCTCATCTGGCTTACAGGTTATTTAACTGTCATGTTACAGCTGGAAGAGTTATTACTAATGGCTGCTGTAGGATGATGCATTTTACTCATTTTAACACAATGCTGGGGACATTTTAATAGCCAAAGTAAATGTGAACACAATATACTTGTTGAATGTACAGTAAATGACAGCATTTTACTTTACTAAAGCACATCCCTTGGTAGAACATACCTTTGTCACATCTGTATTTTATATTATATTAGAATATTAGTGTTCTTTTATTCAATAAATGATTCTCTTCATTGGATTGCATGAGATGGACCAAACCACTGTTCATATTTTCATGCACATTTTTGTTACAACACTACTTGATCATAGATAATTAAGGTATCCCTGTAGATTTTCAATCTATCATATACCTAAGTAATCTATAACAAAACAGTTTAACTTGCATGTTGAACTTTAAGGTGAAATTTCAAATGTGTATACATTAATACTATTTAGGTCAGAAATCATTGAAACACTGGTAAAATCTATCCTATAATCATGGATCTAAAACCTCTCAGAGATCCTGAAAATGCACCTGAGAGCATCTATTTTCAAAAAATTTTCCAGAGGGGGCATGCTCCCGGACCCCCCTAGTTTCACTTCACACCTTCGGCGTTTGCTTTTGCGCCATTGGCGCTCAATTGTCTGTGTATTACCATGCCAGAATTTAGGGCTTTAATTTTTTTCTGGGGAAAACACTGATAATGCTGTTTACATATTCTGCTTTGCTTTTGTAAATACCATGGCTGCTAATAAACACTCTTCCTGCATTTAGATCCATCTACCACTGTCTATTTTGTAGTGTCTTGATCCCCAGATCTTTAACCCAGCCACATATAAAAAGCTTTTCCAGGTTTTTATCTGTTTGGCTGTGTAGAACGATGTCTGCAGCACCAGGTAGTTTGAGATGTCGGGGAATTCAACTGATGGATAATTTTTCCAACTCATAGGAAAAATAATTATTTGTTAATGTTTTAGGATCTATCCCATTGAGTGGTTTCTATATCCACTTCTTCTGAGTGTGCTTCTTGGTTTTAATAAATTGTTTGTTTGCTGTACAGAAACATGGCAATAAGTTCTTGTGTTAATAGGTCAGACTCCACTTTTGGATCATTAATCCCTTTTGACTGAGAATGCCTTGCAGGCATGGTTTTATGTTGGCTTCTGGCACATCCATACAGCTTTAAATACAATACTTACAATTAAAAACAGTTTGTTTTTATTGTGTTTATTTAATTCCTGGGCTCCTGTCTGTAACAGGAAGTGATGTTGTATTCCGTTACTACATTTTACAATAAATTGTTAGATTCTAATAGAATAGATGAGCCAAAATAATTGGGGATCTTTTTTAATGGGTCCCAACTTGTTACAAGAATGAATAGGTGGGCCTCAAAGCAGAAAAGGTTGAGAACCCCTGACTTAGGTTACAGATAAACATGACAAAGACTAAGATTTATCTCCTTGATACAGTTGTGGTCACAAGTTTACATACAGTGACGTGAAAGCCATCTTGGATATGAATGTCATGGCAATATTTGGGCTTTCAGTAATTTCTTCAAACTGTTCTTCTGTGGCAGAATGATTGTACAGCATACAGCTTTCATTAAAAAAAAACACTAGAATTTGGTGCACAAGTTTTAATTTTCTTTGGGTTTTCTGAAATCAACACAGGGTCAAAATTATACATATAGGGTCAAAAATGTACATATAGCACACCTAATATTTGGATAAAATGTCTCTTCGCAAGATTCACCTTGACCAAACATTTTTTTTTACCATGAATAAGCTTCTGGCAGAATTCTGGTTGGATATTTCATGACTCTTCATGGTAGAATTGGTAGAGTTCAATTAATTTTTTTTTCTTGGCATGGACTCGACTTATAAGCACGGTCCATATATTTTTAATAGGGTTGAAGTCAGGACTGGTTTTAAGCTTAATGTTAGCCTGCTTTATCCTCCACAACCAGCTCTGATGCATGTTTGGGTTCATTGTCCTGTTGTAACTCCCAAGTCGTGTTCAAGTTTCTGATGGTTTATGCTGAAGAATTCTGAGGTAGTCCTCCTTCATTATTCCATCCACTTTGTGCAATGAACCAGTTCCACTGGCAGTAAAACAACCCCAGAGCATGATGATCCTACCACCACCACCACCAGCTGGTACAGTGTCTCTCTGTACATGGTGGTCATTGTGGCCAAACAAATCAATTTTTGTCTCATCTGACCGTACAGCTATCCTCCACAAGGCTTTGTTCTTTGTCCGTGTGGTCAGCTTCAATCTTTAGTTAAGCTTGAAGGTGTCAATTTTGGAGCAGGGGGTTATTTCTTGGATAGCAGCCTCTTAGTCCATGGTGAGCTGAACTGTAGACAGTGATTCATCAGCTTCCAGTTCATGGCAGGGCTGTGCCATGGTGGTTCCTGACCATCCAAACCAATCTGCTTTCAGCTGAGGGTGACAGTTTGGGTTTTCTTGAAGCAAAGTGGCTTGGCAAAGTGACTACACCTCACAATAACTTGAAATACAATTGTTTGTACCTCTAAACTAATAATCCAATTGAGCATATGTAAATTTTTAACCCTGTATGTATAATTTTGACCCTGTGTTGATTTCAGAAAACCCAAAGAAAATTAAAACTTGTGCACCAAATTCTAGTAGTTTTTTTAAATTAAAGATGTATACTGTACAATCATTCTGCCACAGAAGAACAGTTCAAAGAAATTACTGAAAGCCCAAATATTGCTATGACATTCATATCCAAGATGACATTCATGCCACTGTATGTAAACTTCTGACCACAACTGTATGGTTCATGCAGGCTAAAAGAGATATTTAAGGTTGACATTGCAATTGAGGAACATCATTAAGATCATTTAATGGTAATGAATTAGGATCCCCATCACCATACTCTTAAGGACTCCAAATGTTACAATGTTAATAATAAATTACATCATATAAACCACAACACAGCCCTTTTAAACCTTTTCTCTGGAAAATAAATGTCTTGGATTCTGCCAAAGGTGTGTTTTTCTAGCTGTCTAATGACCACATTCATAGAGAAGTATTACAGGACAGCTCTTAAATAGAAAGAAGAGGGAATTATAATAGCTGTGCACTCAAGAAATGCTTAAATGCCAAAAGCAAACTCATTTTTCAGCCGATCAGCACTCAGGTGGCCATAGCAATGCAGAGTTTATTAAGAATATGTCAGTGCTGTGAACTAAGAGTTCCTGGGAAATAAAAAAAGAATGTGGTTAATGAATGTCATGTCTGTTGACCTTCTCAACTACATATTGTTGGGATCCCTGAAAGATTTCTAAGGTGAAATTAGCTCAGGATTAATCTTTGGCTAAGCAATACAGGAAAAACAGTGGAAATTTTTGGATTTCCTATCCTCTCAGATGCAGAAATACTGCAGATATTAACAAACAAAGAAACAAGCAAACAAACAACAAAAAGAGGGTACCCCCCAGTTCCTGAATTATTAGGACCCTTGGTTAAAAAAAAAAAATCTCCTTGTGGTTAATTAGCTCAATCTTACAATGAATATATGTAAATCTATACATAAATCCAGGTCAAGAGCTTCAGTTAATGATCACATCAAACATCAGAATGGGAGGAAAATGTTGTTACCTATATAGTTTTGCAAAGCTCCTTTGTGACAATGTCCATTGTTAAATGAGCTCTACAAATAAATTTTAACTGAATTAAATTGATTTCAGTGACTTTGACCATGGAACGTTTGTTGGTGCAAGACTGGCTGATTTAAGTATGTCAGAAATAAATGCCCAAGCAGGTGTATACACAGAATGAAAGACAAAACAACCATCACTGAGCAGCACTTTTGCAGGCAAAAATGACTTGTTGATGAAAGAGGTCAGAGGTGAATTGTCAGATTGCTTTGAGCTGACAGCAAAACTACAGTAACACAAATAACAACTCCTTTCAACTATGGTGAGCAGAAAAGCATCTATTAAAAACAGTGAGGCAGAACAATTGGGTTCCATGCCTGTCAGTCAATTATTATTTGGAATAAACAGATAATGTGTCCTAAACATATACACATACTAATATGATGAAAAGGAAAAAAAAAACTTGTGAGAAAGATTTGCAGTCTGGTTGTGACTAAAGGGTGTGCATCCTGTGCATTGCAACAAAGGTTGAGTAACAAATCCCGCTCCCACCCTTCAACCCACCACAAACGTCCCCCGACCCTCTAACTTCCAGTTTAAACCCTGTCCATTTTGGGTTTAAATATGAATACAGCTATTGGGAACATCAAATATATACATATACTGTAGTGTCACTATATGCCATTGTATGTAAAGGAAAGTTGAAGGCTGGATAGAAGACTGAACACTGATTACTCACTGTAAAGTATAGTTCCATTGGAAGCCTTTGCTTTCACAGTAAGATGAATGGTAATTGTGTCTTCAGAAGATGTGCTCTCAAAACTTGTATATAATGAAGTAAAGGGCTGAAGCTCCAAGTATGAAGAACCACTAAATGAAGGGAAGAATATAGAGGTTTCTGAAATAAAGAGGAAAAAGGGTGTTGATTAATGACAGTCATTGATGGTTAAAAGCACATTAATGCACATACTGATGACAACAGTTCATCATTCATTCATCAAGCACATTACTTTGGATCATTAGAGCTGACAGTCTTGCACTTGTTTGCACACTGTTTGATTTTAAGATACTTGAGTAGCTACAGCCTAGTTAAGGATTCAAAAAGTTTGGCATTCTCTGACACTAAGGCCACAAGCAAAGGCAGGAGGAATCCTATCATGCCTTGCATGAGGACACTTTTATCTCACTGAGGATCACAGATCCATGTGACTTAGGGCAAACAGGCTGGAGGAGGCTCTGGCTTCAGTCATGGTTTCTCTGTGGCAGTAATGAACTCTTATCTTCTTTGCGCAAAGGGCAATGTATGTAGTGCTGTCATGCAGCGCTGGTGGGTGATATCATGAGATTTAAAATGGAGGACCCCAGCGGGCCCAATAAGGCTGAGTCAGCAAAGACATATATGGCAATTTCACAGTGGTTCATAAAGCAAGTAAGTCATTCTTTTAGATGTAAAGTGCTAAGGCTTTGAACTCAAAATGAAAACTGCTATATAAATTTGGCTTATTATTAATGGTGTTTCATGTCTGTGACATTATTTTTGGTAACAAACTATTACCTAAAATTTATGTAGACACAAACCTTACAGAGTGAATGGTAAGTACAAAGAAAACTTGAAGGGCGCTTGGTAGAGTGCATACCTCCACCAAGCCACATATTATCGATATCAAGATCAAATCACTTGAACCAAGGATAATACTAAAGCTGAACACCAAATTTCATCAAAATCTGTTCACTACATTTTGAGTTATGTTGGGAAAAGGAAAAAAAAAATTCTGGATCTGCATACCGTACATATCTGGATCCTGGATCCACATATATATATCTGGATTTGCAACTAAATCTCATCAATTGTTCCTTGGCCCTTAGCTCACTTTTCCTCTAAATTTCAACATATATTCACTACTTTTTGAGTTACGTTGGGAACAGATAAACAAAGAAATAAACAGAAGTGAAAATGTAACCTCTTCCCACAAAGTTGGTGGAGGTAATGAATGAAGATGATGATAAATATGGGAGAGTTTCTCCTTGCCCATTATGACTGCTGAGTAGAAAAGCTTTTCTAACTTTCTGAGGAATGCTTTTCCTCTTCGGTATCTTCATCAAGATGATATCACTAATAAAGGGGTTCACATTGTGAACTTTGATTATTGCAAGCACTTTCATGTAAAATAAATAAATAAAATAAATATGAGTAAGGCAAATAACATAAATTTTGCTGTGCTTTGCATAAGCAATTACCCAGTGAACCTTTCCAAATTTTTAGTGTTATTACCTGGAACTGAAATGGATTAATATAGTGTATGATTATGAATCTACACAAAATAATCCATAATATTGAAGTGGAAAAAAATATAGTTTGCAAAATGATATACAACTAAAAATGTTTACATTATGACTGCATAAACATTCACCCCATAGCCCCTAAATTAGGCAAAGTGTTATATGAGCTCAATATAAATACACCTGTTCCTGAAAGGCCCAATAATTTATCAGAGACCATACCTAAACAAACAGTAGACCAGGACAAAGTTTGGGAAATGTATCAATCAGGGTTTTGTTCTAAATAAATATTGAACATCCTGTGGAGCATCCTCAGTGAACATCCCAAGGAGAACCATTATACAATGGAATTTTTTTTTAGCAAAAATATAACTCTTTCTAGAGGAGACTGTCCATCAAAGGTTAGTGTGCAGGTAAGAATGGAATTAGTCAAAGAAGCAGCCAAGAGGTGCAGGGTAATTCTGGAGGATCTAAAGAGAGGCACATTTAAAATGGGAGCTGTTCACATCACAGCTACAGCCTTGACACTCCAGATAGCCTGGTGAGAATAAGCCATTACTGGGAAAAAAAAGAAGCCATATGAACATCTGTGTTTGGAGATCACTAAAAGTGGAAAAGATTCTCTAGTCTGATGAGACGAAAAAAAATATTTTTTAACCTTCTGTGTTCATCAATTTTGTTTATCACTGGGAGAACACAAAATCCATACACTGAAGCATGGTGCCGGTAGTATCACCTTGTGGGGTTGCTTTTCATCATCAGAGCCTGGGAAACTGGTCAGGGTTGACAGAAAGTGGAACAAAGAGCTCTTAGGCTTGCTATTTGGATTAATTTGCTTGAGGTTTATTGATACAAAGGGCAGGATCAAAATGTTCTGGGTCAAACACAGGGTATTTCCAATCCAAATCACAATCCAAAAAATGTAATCACAAAACAAGGCCAGGCCATAGTACAAGAAATCAGAGCTTAGCAATCCAAAGTGCTAGGCAATGACAAAGACAGGGCAAGGCAAGATACAGTCATACACAAGAAGACAATCCAGAACAAATGGCTCAGAACTTACATGTAGGTTCAAGATACAGTTACACTGAAGTGTTTCAATTTAAATAACCTGAATGTGTTAAAATGCTGCACTCAGCCCAGATCTAAATCCGAATGAGAATCTGTGGCAAGACTTGAAAATTGCACTGACAGTTTCCATCCAGTCAGACAGAGATTGAGCAATTTTGCCAAAAAGAGTGAAACGAGAAGGATCTAGATGTGCAAGACAGAGAGAGACAAATCCCAGAAGAGTTGCAGCTATAACTGGAGCCAAAAGTGGTTCTTCCAAGAGCTTTTTCATTTAATTAACTATTGTGTCACCATAATTAAAAAAAATGCACCTTCAAAAGGTACATTACAAATGTTATATGACATTATGTTAGACATATTATTAACAATCCCATTACAATTAGGTGCACTTCAATTCTGGGTTGAACCACAAGTCAGTATGTTGTATATACAGTATTAGTCAAAGGCTTGGACACACTTGCTTATTACTATGAATGAGTGTGTCCAAACTTTTGAGTGGTACTGTACATTATGTATATACATTAAGACATTTTCTTATGCTGTATGTAGTGCTGTAAAGGCAAGTAGCTATGTGCTCTATAATGAGCCCTGCATTGAAAATAGTGTCAGCAAAGATCCTGCAAAAGTCCAATAACTGATATTTTCACAGTGACCAAGAGATGGTGAGTGAGACAGTAAGTAAGAACAGAGACAGGAAATTCAGTTGAAGACACCAGCTTTGCTCCTAGCATTCCCTACAGAGGTTAACCTGACAATTTGAACAATGAGAAGTGTCCCATTGGACACTGGGGCACATTTATGAGGACTGAAGACGGTGGTAATGAGGCGTTCGAGGAGGTCAGAATCAATATGGGAATGAGACTGAATAATTTCCTGCTCCACTGCTTTGCTGGCTGGGACTGAATTATGTGATTCCACTCCTCAATACTCCTCTTTGCTACTCTATGCAGCTTACATGCTTGATAAACTTTAAGCCTCGTCGCTGGCCTCCTGCAAAACATTAAATAAACCACTTTAGCAAAAGACAAAAAATACTGAAGCATGGTAGCCTCGATAAACAGTACACTCAGAATTACAATATGCTTATTTGTGTATTTAGACTGTCCTAATTGCTGAATAATTCAAACCAAAGGAGCAGAGACTTCAAACCCTGACCAACGAATATAATTGTCTCTTAGCATGTAAATAGCCTTTGAAACTTGGAGTTCTCAGGTGCTCAGCTATGCTGCTGCCTCTGAAGTGTGCATGCAGGGACCTAGAGAATGCTCGAGCAAATACCTGAATCCCATGAAACGCTCAATCCAGACAACATGCCAATCAGACCGACAGAACTATTCAAACGTTCACTGTGATTTGGTCTCCCTAGTGAAAAAGAAAGTCACGAAAGTATACTAAACTTGATGATGCTACAGCACACTTTCCTTTACTTGGAGCCACATCAATGATTAATACACTTACAATTGCTAAAACAGAACGACTATGTATTTTTGTTATTAGTATACTTTGGAATCATTTAAGTATACTTCATTACACTTTCAAATCCTAATGAAATGGCTCATTAGTTGTTATTTGCTTCCTTATGTTGACATATTTCCATTTCTTTCTGAAACAGAAAGTCAGTGTTATGTCATGCTGAAGTGACTGACTTTCACAACAGCCAATAGCATTCAAGGACACATGTGGCACTAGAGAGCATTTAATTGAACAATCACAAAGATTTGCATAAATGAATCATTTTGATTATTTTCCCGAAAGTGATGATGAAGTACAACATTTTCAGAAATAGTATTGTATTGTTGCCATTAAGACTAAGGAACAGATACAAAAACCTCTGAAACACCAAATTTGATTTTAAGGGCACATTAGTATACTGTAGCAGATGTAATTTAATCAATTAAATCATATACGAAAAGATATCTTGAGTATTATGACTGCACATATTACTACATTTTCAGTATATTAGAAATGCATCTTAAAAGTGTAATATTATATTCACCTACTCCTCTAATACTCCTCTAATTTATTTATATCACAGAAATAAAACCCATACTGTAAGGTATACATTTAACAAAAAATGCACTTCCCATAATGCATTGTATTAGGGATTTCAAACAACCAACACTGTAGCTTTCAACCTTGAAAGAAACTGGCAATTAAAAAGAAACCTCTATTTTGAGTTAATCAACTTCAACTCCCATAGCAACTTCTTCTCATACAAAGTCATTTTAAAAACAAATCCCAAATAAAAACTGCTTCTAAATTACACAAAACAGCATTTATTTTAGGGCAATCACAAATTTATGAAAACATAAAAATATCAAACTGCTTAATGTTTTGTAATTAATAACATTATACATAACACACAAGCATTTTGAAAATATATTTTACTTACTCAAAACCTATGTTGTATTTTAAAACAAGTACCAATAAAGTGTATTTTTAACAAATTGAACTAAACTGTACGAAGATAATCTTTTACAGTAACATATTTATAATACTATTTATTTAGCAAAGCATCCAAGTATACATGGAAGAAGAAATTAATAAGTGGTTATTTCAATTTAAGAGAACATATAATGTATAGTTTACATAAAATATTGCATTTTTCATCAAAACATGACTTCATTGGTTCTAAAAATTACTTGAAACAAGTTTCTAATTAATAATTTGAATTACTATATGTACAGTAAGTGTGATAATTTCATGTAGTATTAGCATGATCTTTATTAATAGAAAGAAATAACTATAGTATAGGTGCCTCACAATGCCAATTTGATCATGGGTTTGATCCTGAGCTCAGGTGAGAGTGAAGGTTTTGATTTCATTTAGGATTTGAAAATTCATAATCGAATAATGTTGGATGTATGAGAACAAATTGTGCTGATGTAACCAAATTTATTCACATGGACCTGATGTACACATTTGAATTATGTAAAGTCAATGAGCTTCTTTCAAGTGTACTTGCTAGCATTTTTTAAGCACACATATAGACTTGTTAATATATCTACCACAGATTTAGATAAAGTATATTTTAACTACAATTAAGGACATATGTTTGTTTATTTAAAAAAACATCAAAACAAAAGAAAAACAAAACTCTTAAGATGGTTGTTTAATGGGGAAGAGATGGCTGAAAGCTTTACAGGAGTGACGAACCATGAGATAAGCTCGGATACATTCCTGACGGGTTGATGGAGAGGAAGGAAAATAAACATGTCACGCTACAAGAAGCAAGTCAGCCTCCAGCATGAGTGATTAAGGGCACATTGGGCAACAACTGGCTGGCAAGAAAAGAAGAAACAAACAAACAAACCTTCTTTGACCACAAGTACGAGGTATCATGTATGTATTGATCATGCTCTGCTAATAGGTATATAGTTATTTGCTGTAGAAAGAGGAATCTTGTAACAAACACTGTATCTTTCATTCATTATACAACCCCGATTCCAAAAAAGTTGGGACAAAGTACAAATTGTAAATAAAAACGGAATGCAATAATTTACAAATCTCAAAAACTGATATTGTATTCACAATAGAACATAGACAACATATCAAATGTTGAAAGTAAGACATTTTGAAATTTCATGCCAAATATTGGCTCATTTGAAATTTCATGACAGCAACACATCTCAAAAAAGTTGGGACAGGGGCAATAAGAGGCTGGAAAAGTTAAAGGTACAAAAAAGGAACAGCTGGAGGACCAAATTACAACTCATTAGGTCAATTGGCAATAGGTCATTAACATGACTGGGTATAAAAAGAGCATCTTGGAGTGGCAGCGGCTCTCAGAAGTAAAGATGGGAAGAGGATCACCAATCCCCCTAATTCTGCGCCGACAAATAGTGGAGCAATATCAGAAAGGAGTTCGACAGTGTAAAATTGCAAAGAGTTTGAACATATCATCATCTACAGCATAATATCATCAAAAGATTCAGAGAATCTGGAAGAATCTCTGTGCGTAAGGGTCAAGGCCGGAAAACTATACTGGGTGCCCGTGATCTTCGGGCCCTTAGATGGCACTGCATCACATACAGGCATGCTTCTGTATTGGAAATCACAAAATGGGCTCAGGAATATTTCCAGAGAACATTATCTGTGAACACAATTCACCGTGCCATCCGCCGTTGCCAGCTAAAACTCTATAGTTCAAAGAAGAAGCCGTATCTAAACATGATCCAGAAGCGCAGACGTCTTCTCTGGGCCAAGGCTCATTTAAAATAGACTGTGGCAAAGTGGAAAACTGTTCTGTGGTCAGACGAATCAAAATTTGAAGTTCTTTATGGAAATCAGGGACACCATGTCATTCGGACTAAAGAGGAGAAGGACGACCCAAGTTGTTTTCAGCGCTCAGTTCAGAAGCCTGCATCTCTGATGGTATGGGGTTGCATTAGTGCATGTGGCATGGGCAGCTTACACATCTGGAAAGACACCATCAATGCTGAAAGTATATCCAGGTTCTACAGCAGCATATGCTCCTATCCAGATGACGTCTCTTTCAGGGAAGGCCTTGCATTTTCCAACATGACAATGCCAAACCACATACTGCATCAATTACAGCATCATGGCTGCGTAGAAGAAGGGTACGGGTACTGAACTGGCCAGCCTGCAGTCCAGATCTTTCACCCATAGAAAACATTTGGCGCATCATAAAATGGAAGATACGACAAAAAAGACCTAAGACAGTTGAGCAACTAGAATCCTACATTAGACAAGAATGGGTTAACATTCCTATCCCTAAACTTGAGCAACTTGTCTCCTCAGTCCCCAGACATTTACAGACTGTTGTAAAGAGAAAAGGGGATGTCTCACAGTAGTAAACATGGCCTTGTCCCAACTTTTTTGAGATGTGTTGTTGTCATGAAATTTAAAATCACCTAATTTTTCTCTTTAAATGATACATTTTCTCAGTTTAAACATTTGATATGTCATCTATGTTCTATTCTGAATAAAATATGGAATTTTGAAACTTCCACATCATTGCATTCTGTTTTTATTTACAGTTTGTACTTTGTCCCAACTTTTTTGGAATCAGGGTTGTACTAAAAGAATTAATAAATTATTAGATATATCACTGGATATTAGATTAAATTATTATTCATATTGATGAATACTAGGTTAAATTATTACCCATTATAGCAAAGAAGGCAAAAAATGGTTTCCTAAACATGTGATTCAAGTAGTACACCCCTTGAGTCATCAGACCTTCATGTCTACCAACTCATTAACAGAGGTTAAGAAAACAACAAAAACAACATCTGCTTAGTGGCAGATGGAAAAGTGTGAATCCCACATGTCTAATATGGACCTCAAAGGAATATGAACCTAATATGAACCTCAAAGGAATTAAAAAATGCTAAGCAGATAGATAGATAGATGAATGGATGGATGGATAACTGAATCAATGAATGTGCCTGCATGATTATATGATGCTTCCCATGGGGAACACAACTGAGCCAGCCCCTCACATATAGCACTCCCTGTTGCTTTTACACTCTGCCTGGAGAGACAAATAGCATTTTCAAGGATTACTTAATTATCTGCAAATTAGCACTTTGAGAATAAATTGCAGAGGTGCCAGAGAAAGGGTGAGAGAGCGTGGGGGAAAATGGTCCATGAGTTATTGGGAGGAGGGGAAAGAGGGCACTGTTTGCCTTCACAGCATTTTGATAAAGGCTTGCTGTGTCTGTGGGAATGCAAAAGAAACATTAGTTCACTAAGATTTATGAGTAACAAGCAAGCATTAAATGTTAGAATTTAAGTACGCAATTTCAGTAGGCACAGTGACAATTAATTAGCTTAATGCTTCAGTGGCTCACTAAAAAGAACAATCATAGAAGACTTGACAAACAAATATAGACTCTAAAGCTTCTATCTATTAGCCATTTTGAATATTACGCTTTCACACTCAAGACATATGCCAAAAAAGTAAGTTGTGCCAAAAAACAAAAACCCTGAAATAAAAAGCCCATTATATACATAATTAATTCCCTGACACAAAGTCTGTGTATTATTTCTATTACACACTGTGTTTTTCTAATTTCTATTACATATCTAATGTCTATTATGCACTTATTTTTACTCTCTTTTGCTACTTTGGAGCTGCTGTAACATGTGAATTCCTCCTACGGGGGATCAATACATCTTATCTTATTCCTATAGGAGGACCGATTTAAGCAAAATGCAGAAAGCTCAGGAAAAAGAATGTTTTCTCATCTTTGCTATAGCTCACTCTTAGGGATGTTGCTTGAAACAAACAATCTAAGTATTCAAATTCTAAATATTGTCTGAAAATAATGTAAATCAGACTGTGCTTATGAATTTCCAAGTATCTTAATTCCTTTTTTAAGCTCTATAAACACCTGCTTCCTAACAGCAATGGTCCATTTGTGTTCATGTCCGACTACATGCTCATCAATCAATATGTATGATTCTAAGCTATGAATGTTCTCAGTATAGGCTTTGAATGAGTCTATGAATGATATTAGCATAAATCCATATTTGAATTCCAATTCCATAGAAGACTGAAAGATATTCCTGAACTGCCTTGTGATATTCAAGACATATTATGTTTAACATTTTAACCTCGAGATGATGGAATTTTATATGATCGCACTCAGAAGGGCATTATTAGAAGGATGTTTATGAATATTACAGAAACTATAATACTGCTGCATATTGTCAGCTTAAATGCCTGAAGACATAAAATAGCCAGATCACATTCAGCCACTCAATTTAAAATCACTCAATCAAAGAGGGCTCATAAAAAGAAGACATGCTCATTTCTTTGTGTATGTGCATATAAAACCTTGGTCCATTGACCATTTCTATAGTTTCCATGCTAATATGATGTGTGTGTGTGTTTGTTTCTCCCCGGTATACCTACTGGTCAGTGATGTATGGGATATGGCACACTACTTTGGCTGCTCTAATTCAGTCATAGTTATGCAGTTAACATCAATCGAGGCCTGCAATTGTGCCAAAAGCTTTTTTTCATACTGCAAGCTGAGGCAGAAAGACATAAAGCTGCTTTTAAAAGTGCATTAAACATCATGGGCCCCAATCTGCACAGTGTATATGTTGATATTGTATACCATATGATCTTGCTGTAATATCAGTCATTGCACATTCATACCTGCTGAGACCAGAAACATTCTCTACTATGCCATCTTCTGTGTGATCTAACTTTAAATGAGATGTTTTCTGAGAAATATTAAGCCTGAGGAAAATTAAAGTTCTACAAAGTGTCAAGTCTATGGATAAATTTGTTCTTGGAGTCTTCTGAAAAGCAATAGCACCATCGAGATGAAAGGCATCTCACCCCCTGCACCATGCTGAGAACAAAAAATAGGTTGTACCAAAACTCATCCAGAAAAATGCAATCATGAAGACTGTGTGCATGCTCTCTCTCACACACACACACACACACACACACACACACACACACACACACACACACACACACACACACACACACAGAGATCAGCCATAACATTATGACCAGACAGGTGAAGTGAATTACATTGATTATGTTGTTACAATAACACCTGTCAAGGAATGGTATACATTAGGCAGCAAGGGAACAGTTCTTGAAGTTGATATGTTGGAAGCAGGAAAAATGGGGAAGCATAAGGATCTGAGCGACTTTGACAAGGGCCAAATTGTGATGGCAAGATGATTGGGTCTGAGCATCTCCAAAATGGCACATCTTGTGGGGTGTTCATAATATGCAGTGGTTAGTACCTACTAAAAGTGGCCCAAGGAAGGACAACTGGTGAACCGGTGACAAGGTCATGGGTGCCACAGGCTCAGTGATTTGCATGGGGCATTGAAGGCTATATGGCCATATGGTCCAGTTCCACAGAAGAGTGACTATAGTATAAACTGCTGAAAAAGTTAATGCTGCCTAAAACAGAAAGGTGTCGGCAATATCCTTTTCAGCAGTTTGTGCTACAGTAGCTCTTCTGTGGGATTGGACCATATGGCCATATAGCCTTTGTGCCCCATACGACTCAATGAGCCTTCGACACTGCCATTGTAATGAGATAATAAATGTTATTCAGTTCACCCATCAGTGGTAATAATGTTATGGCTGATCAATGTGTGTATGTTTTTCTTAATTTTGAGACTTTTATTACTATTATTTTATTACTATTTTTAGCTGGTTAAGATAATGCCAATAGTGTGCATCAAGGTAAACACTGGCTACTTTGAAGAACCTAAAATATCAAACATATTTTGTCACTTTTGTGTTTACCACATAATTACATATATGTTCTATATGTTATTTCATAGTTTTGATGTCCTCAGTATTGTTCTGCAATGTAGAAGATATCAAAATACAGAAAAACCTATGAATGAGTAGAGGAGAGGTGTCCAAACTTTTGACTGGTACTGCATTTCTAGACATTTTGAATACAGAAATTAAAGGTCAATATGAAACAATGGTCGTGTCTCGTACATAAACATTACTGAACTAAACACCCTGGGTTCCTATCTTCAGTCAATTGAAACATTCAACATAATTGAAACTTAATAATGACATAATGTGTGATCCATGATAACCCCTTTCACATGACACCCATTATTTTTTGAGGCAAAAGCAACAAATTTTCATTCCCCCTCAGTATTCCATAATGGAAAATAACGGATTTCATGCATTCCCACCTGACTGTGTTTAATGGAATGTGACAGAGCATAAGCCTCCATGAGATATGTAGAACATGCGTGGCTAGATATGACGTAAAATTAATGAGGTGGCAAGTCCAATGTTGTGAAAAGCCCAAGATGAGACATTACATAGTTAGCAACATGGCATAAGTTGAGCTGTATCTTGTCTCTGAGAGAGTGCGCTTGCTGTTTCTGAACATTTGTTTTAATTAAGCAAGGTCTATTTATAACATTCCTATTTATGTCTGCTGATGTTTTCTTTGCTTGTTGTTTTGAGCTCACCGTCGGCTACTTTACATTGAAGCAGTGCGAGTAGCTCCATTGCAATATCACTACTTTTCATTTATGCCACTGCTAGCAATGCCATGACTGTCACAACATGTAAGTCTGATGGTTCTGATTCCCACAGGAGCCATGACAAAAGATTTCCATAAATTTTACTAGGCTGCCAGGGGGTCGATTAATGTTTCAACTTTTCCATTTGGCTCCCATTCCCACAGGACACCATTACAGCATACACAGTTTTCAGTGTGAGTGGGAACAGGGTATATACTGTAACTCTTAGCAGCAAATGGAACAAAAGCTAGAATGCAACAAAATGAAACATGACTACTGTCTGGCATGTCTGTCCACTTGTGTGCATGGTTGCCAGGTCTCAGAAAAAAAATTACCCTACTACATCTCAAAAACTGCACAAAAAGACCTGAATTTAACCTACACATTTTGGGACAAGGGAATCTCATCATCTTCTTTTTCTAAGTAAGGAAATAAGTTCACTTGTCACACATATTTCTGATGTTTTGTTTCAAAACTATCCCAATTTGGCATAACCCTGGCAACCCTGGTGTGACTCAAGAGAAAGAAATGTGATTTATAATAACTTCATAACAAGCAATTGGATAAGTTTTCCCATTTTCTAAATATTTTCACTTGGTTGTTTATTAATAAAACATTAGAATCATGATACTGTGGCTTTATAATGATGTATGATGAGCTCTCAGTGAAGACAGTAGAATGTATTAGTAACATGTAGAGAAGGTCAGACCTACAATATAATATTATATTAGGTACAAAGTTATTTTTAAATTTCACACTGTTTGAGCACGGTACATTTGAACTTCAGTTAGCTCAAAAGTTGAGAGAAAGTGACATCTTGTGTATGACTCACATCGGTCTTTTTGAGTGTTGCTATCACACTTCAATAGACAATAAACTTTGTAAACGCATTATGAATGACACAAAGATGTTGACAGCGTTCCCCTTCATGCCCACATATATATAGCTTTAACACTGGGAACAACTAATTTATAAAAGTTGTAGTTTTTCTTCTTTCCTGACATGCCAGATCCAGCCAGTAAAGACATCCTTTATTATGTGGATCAGTTGTGAGGGAAGAGAGAAAGCTTGAAACTTTAAACTGGTAGCTTCTCATTGAGTTCAGAGTCACAGCTCTATTACACTAATTGTGTTTTCATTGTATTTTTTACTATGCACTACTAACTCAGTTTTGTGCCAGCATCGATAAGCCGATACCCAGATGTGAAGGTAATTTGCTGAGACACAAGTTCGTTCCATAGATCTCTATTGATGGAACACTCAGATCTTCTCATGCCAAAATAACAGACTATGAATTCATTAAAAATCTTTTATTTCTTTATATGTTTATTGCTGATGTTGTTGTACTGGTTCAAAAGACTTGCAGCTCAGAACTGCTGAATAGAGCATGTGTGATCTGATAATTTATATTGAGTTCTTACATTTTCTTACTGGAAATAGCTCAAAAGAATTTCTTGCACATGCACTTACAAGATGAAACACTGGTTTACATTTATGAGTGTACTGCAAATGATATAGTCCAACATACACCCGCATTCATCTGAACTCTTTTCAAGTCCAGGGACCAATCAACAAAGCATACCATGGGCTGCAGGTGATAGGATAAAGGTTGACATTCTGGAAAACAAAGTATTTTGAATATGGGTATGGTACCTTTCTCACACAGACGACCGGTGTAATGGAGAGGGCAGTTACAGAAGAACGCTGTAGCACCACTTGGCATGAACAGAGGATGACACATGCCACCATTGAGACATGGCTCATCAGGGCATGCCAATGAGGGCACGGTTGGCAGAAGATGGATGATGCCTTCTCCTCTGGGGGGACTGAATGCATCAGAGGGTACAACAACATCCGCCAGACTGTCCTGGTGCCAGGAAGACCTGAATAACACAACACATTTTTTTTTTTTTACATCAGACACAAACTGAAAAGAGTCCAGATTTGTACTGTATGTCTTACATCTTGAATTTGTTAAACACCAAGTTTCTATAGAAGCACAACACAGAGAGATGGAACACAAGTGTATCTCACGGTATTAGTCTTTTGGTGAAGTTTTGTGCAGGACTTATATTGCTGTACTCAGGGCTGGCAGGATTTAAAAAAAAATTATCCAACAAAAACAAAAACTATTGATAATACAGGTGCATACAGTGTGAAGGGTGCAACTTTGAACTCGTGTCCAGTATGAGTCTCATGAAATAACAATTTCCTTTGTTCTTTCCATTCAGAGAGAATATAAGGATACTTGTGGTGATATTGTGACAAAGCAAAACATGCTTTTATATATATATATATATATATATATATATATATATATATATATATATATATATATATATATATAACCCCGATTCCAAAAAAGTTGGGACAAAGTACAAATTGTAAATAAAAATGGAATGCAATAATTTACAAATCTCAAAAACTGATATTGTATTCACAATAGAACATAGACAACATATCAAATGTCGAAAGTGAGACATTTTGAAATTTCATGTCAAATATTGGCTCATTTGAAATTTCATGACAGCAACACATCTCAAAAAAGTTGGGACAGGGGCAATAAGAGGCTGGAAAAGTTAAAGGTACAAAAAAGGAACAGCTGGAGGACCAAATTGCAACTCATTAGGTCAATTGGCAATAGGTCATTAACATGACTGGGTATAAAAAGAGCATCTTGGAGTGGCAGCGGCTCTCAGAAGTAAAGATGGGAAGAGGATCACCAATCCCCCTAATTCTGTGCCGACAAATAGTGGAGCAATATCAGAAAGGAGTTCGACAGTGTAAAATTGCAGAGTTTGAACATATCATCATCTACAGTGCATAATATCATCAAAAGATTCAGAGAATCTGGAAGAATCTCTGTGCGTAAGGGTCAAGGCCAGAAAACCATACTGGGTGCCCGTGATCTTCGGGCCCTTAGAAGGCACTGCATCACATACAGGCATGCTTCTGTATTGGAAATCACAAAATGGGCTCAGGAATATTTCCAAAGAACATTATCTGTGAACACAATTCACCGTGCCATCCGCTGTTTTCAGCTAAAACTCTATAGTTCAAAGAAGAAGCCGTATCTAAACATGATCCAGAAGCGCAGACGTCTTCTCTGGGCCAAGGCTCATTTAAAATGGACTGTGGCAAAGTGGAAAACTGTTCTGTGGTCAGACGAATCAAAATTTGAAGTCCTTTATGGAAATCAGGGACGCCGTGTCATTCGGACTAAAGAGGAGAAGGACGACCCAAGTTGTTTTCAGCGCTCAGTTCAGAAGCCTGCATCTCTGATGGTATGGGGTTGCATTAGTGCGTGTGGCATGGGCAGCTTACACATCTGGAAAGACACCATCAATGCTGAAAGGTATATCCAGGTTCTAGAGCAACATATGCTCCCATCCAGATGACGTCTCTTTCAGGGAAGACCTTGCATTTTCCAACATGACAATGCCAAACCACATACTGCATCAATTACAGCATCATGGCTGCGTAGAAGAAGGGTCCGGGTACTGAACTGGCCAGCCTGCAGTCCAGATCTTTCACCCATAGAAAACATTTGGCGCATCATAAAATGGAAGATATGAAAAAAAAGACCTAAGACAGTTGAGCAACTAGAATCCTACATTAGACAATAATGGGTTAACATTCCTATCCCTAAACTTGAGCAACTTGTCTCCTCAGTCCCCAGACGTTTACAGACTGTTGTAAAGAGAAAAGGGGATGTCTCACAGTGGGAAACATGGCCTTGTCCCAACTTTTTTGAGGTGTTGTTGTTATGAAATTTAAAATCACCTAATTTTTCTCTTTAAATGATACATTTTCTCAGTTTAAACATTTGATATGTCATCTATGTTCCATTCTGAATAAAATATGGAACTTCCACATCATTGCATTCTGTTTTTATTTACAGTTTGTACTTTGTCCCAACTTTTTTGGAATCGGGGTTGTGTGTATATATATATATATATATATATATATATATATATATATATGGTATATCTATATATAAAGTATTTTCCCTGTTAGAACCTTTAAACAGCTCTCAAACAAAATTATATCAAAATTACACAACATGGGGCATTAGGAACTTGGTAACAGTCAGAGGTAACTTGAAGAGCTAAGTTTTCTGACATTGGAAATTCTTTGACAGAGGGCTTTATGGTTTCTCAGTCACATGAAAAGCTGTATTTTGTTGTATTATTAACTGAGGAAAGAAAAATAAAAAGGCATGCTACCGAAGGAACAAATGGTACCTCCAAGTGGACCTCTTGAGCTGGTGATTACAATATGGGCAGTCGTGTACACGAAATGCTTGGCATTCAAGTGGTATCATTGTGAGAACACCACTGCTAGACAATGGCAACATGGATGCAAAAAGACTCTTTGGTCAGGCCAACGTTAAGAATTTAGCAAGTTAAAGAGTGGGTAACATAATGTAAAATATGCAAAGGCATGCTGAAAAGATTAGGCTGTTGGGAATTTTAACATTTTCCTTAGACATATTATAAAATTACAAAGAAAACTCTATACAACTAAAATGACAATATATTAACTTATCATGCACCAAAATTGTACTTCCATGGCCTCCATCATTTGTGAAAATGTCATAAAATATATCACATCTCATAAACTCAGAGCTTTCAGAAAGTTTCTACTTCTGAAGTCATGAAAACCACATGAGGGGGCGTTTGTATGTTCTCTTCTCGTGAACACGGTAAACAAAATCCTGTTTGAAAGCACCAAAATATTTATAGATGCTATAATGTAACTGACAAGAAGTAACTTCTTGTGTGGATGTTCCATAAGATGAGACATAATTATACATGGAAAAAAGACACCATTCTTTAATAAATAAAAAATTGTGACACCACCTCACTGTAAAAGCATTCCCAACTGCATTATATTCCTTACAAAGCAAAGGAGTTTCATGGCTTCACATACACTAGCGGGCGGCACAGTGGTGTATTGGTTAGCACTGCCGCCTCACAGCAAGAAGGGTCTGGGTTTGAGCCCAGTGGCTGACGGGGGCCTTTCTGTGTGGAGTTTGTATGTTCTCCCCGTGTCTGCGTGGGTTTCCTCCGGGTGCTCCGGTTTCTCCCACAGTCCAAAAACATGCAAGTTTGGCTAACTGGTGGCTCTAAATTGACTGTAGATGTGAATGGTTGTGTGTCTCTATGTGTGTCAGTCCTGCAATGACCTGGTGACTTGTCCAGGAGGTACCCTGCCTCTTGCCCATAGTCAGCTGGGATAGGCTCCAGCTTGCCCATGACCCTGCACAGAATAAGCGGATATGGATGATGGATGGAAATACACTAGTATTGTAGTTCTGCATTAATCTTAATCTTGTATCAATCATGCTGTTGTTGGCTTAATTTTGTTTTGAAAAGTGTTGAGGATTAGACATAATATAGAATTAAAACAAGTTTGCTTGACAGACCAATTTCTCAATCCTGGCCCTGGAGTATCCTTACTCTGAATGTTTTACACCACCTACATTCTTTACTGAAAGCCCGTTAGAAGAAAAAAAAGGGGAAACATAAACCAGAGTGCAAATCTGTTGGCTGATTAAAAGGGCCATTATACAATAAATGTGGTCCTATCTGTGTGTAGGACACAAGCATCCTGGTGTGCAGGAAAAGAAACCTGCTAGAAATTAATTTTAATTTATGTGAGAACTTTATTAAAGAGGGGACATTTATTACAGATGCCAAACTAACACCATGAATATGAATATGGGCTTAATTGATGCAGGCTAGTTTTAGAAAGTGCTTGGATCAATTTCTACCACACATTTATTATGTTTTTAACTACTCTGGGGACAAAACCAAGCATATGAAAAAGTGGTGCAAATATGTAAGTAGCTTAATACATCATTCCCATTCATGTTTAGGAATGTCCTAATCGAAATCATGAACTTAAAACCAATCTTTTTGGGAATATAGTTCCCTTCATGTGTCCTGTAATTTATTAACACTATTCCTGTGTTGCCAATGTTGCAATATTAGGATTCCTTCAGTGAAATGTGTACCGCAAATTGGCCTAGTGGTTAGTGTGTCCACCTCTCAACTGGGAGATCACGAGTTCTACTGGCGGTCGGGTCATACAAAAGACCATCATAAAAATGGTACCTACGTATTACCATCTGGCAAGGCACGCGGCAATACGGGTGTGAGTGGGGAAGTCAAACTCTAGCGGTTACCAGAGGACTAGCCCCCTACTGTAACCCTGGCTGTATAGGTGAGAGGCTGAGGGCTATCAAAACAGAGATCGGTGCCATACACTTTAAAGAGTTGGTTAGTACTGGGACAGGAGACTACCTGGGAAGACCAGATTCTGGCGTGAGAGGGACTTTGACTTTTTGACAGTGGACATGTGTATAGCTATGAATTTGAGGATGTCTAAAAAATAATACACAGGAGACTTATTTGTACTGCATAATAGTGATCAGGGTCTCCTTTCACACAAGGAAGTTGAGCCATGGAAACATGAAACCTGGGACCTTTATTATTTCTACCGATTATAAAGCAACACTGTACATGGATAGACTGTTCAATTTTATGATATGAATGATCAAAGATATACAGTCCATCTTTTAACCTTTATGATACAGTATTGCAGTATGATGGTGGAAATAGCCCATGAAATCCTGTATCTTAGTGGCTATTTTACAACCCTAAATCAGGAAAAGTAGGGTCTCGTCTCGTCTCGTCTTCTTCCGCTTTATCCGGGACCGGGTCGCGGAGGCAGCAGTCTAAGCAGGGAAGCCCAAACTTCCCTTTCCCCAGACACCTCGGCCAGCTCCTCGGGAAGAACACCGAGGCGTTCCCAGGCCAGCCGAGAGACATAGTCCCTCCAGCGTGTTCTGGGTCTTCCCCGGGGCCTCCTCCCGGGGGGACATGCCTGGAACACCTCCCCAGGGAGGCGTCCAGGAGGCATCCGAAAAGATGCCCGAGCCACCTCAGCTGATTCCTCTCGATGTGGAGCAGCAGCGGCTCTACTCCGAGCTCCTCCCGAGTGACTGTGCTTCTCACCCTATCTCTAAGGGAGCGCCCAGCCACCCTGCGAAGGAAACTCATTTCGGCCGCTTGTATCCGCGATCTTGTCCTTTCGGTCATTACCCAAAGCTCATGACCATAGGTGAGAGTCGGAACGTAGATCGACCGGTAAATTGAGAGCTTCGCCTTTTGGCTCAGCTCCTTCTTCACCACAACGGACCGGTAAAGCGACCGCATCACTGCGGAGGCTGCACCGATCCGCCTGTCGATCTCACGCTCCATCCTTCCCTCACTCGTGAACAAGATCCCGAGATACTTAAACTCCTCCACTTGAGGCAGAACTTCTCCACCAACCTGGAGAGGGCAAGCCACCCTTTTCCGGTCGAGAACCATGGCCTCGGACTTGGAGGTGCTGATTCTCATCCCAGCCGCTTCACACTCGACTGCAAACCGCCCCAGTGCATGCTGAAGGTCCTGGTTTGAAGAAGCCAACAGGACAACATCATCCGCAAAAAGCAGAGATGAAATCCTGTGGTTCCCAAACAGGATTCCTTCTGGCCCCTGGCTGCGCCTAGAAATTCTGTCCATAAAAATTATGAACAGAACCGGTGACAAAGGGCAGCCCTGCCGGAGTCCAACATGCACTGGGAACAGGTCTGACTTACTGCCGGCAATGCGAACCAGACTCCTGCTCCGTTCGTATAGGGACCGGACAGCCCTTAGCAAAGAGCCCCGAACCCCATACTCCCGAAGCACCCCCCACAGAATACTACGGGGGACACGGTCGAATGCCTTCTCCAGATCCACAAAGCACATGTGGACTGGTTGGGCAAACTCCCATGAACCCTCGAGCACCCTATGAAGGGTATAGAGCTGGTCCAGTGTTCCGCGACCAGGACGAAAACCGCATTGTTCCTCCTGGATCCGAGGTTCGACTATTGGTCGAATTCTCCTCTCCAGTACCCTGGAGTAAACCTTCCCTGGGAGGCTGAGAAGTGTGATTCCCCTATAATTGGGGCACACTCTCCGGTCCCCTTTCTTAAAAAGAGGGACCACCACCCCAGTCTGCCACTCCAGAGGCACTGTCCCTGACCGCCACGCGATGTTGCAGAGGCGTGTCAACCAAGACAGCCCCACAACATCCAGAGACTTGAGATACTCAGGGCGGATCTCATCCACCCCCGGTGCCTTGCCACCGAGGAGCTTGCAAACCACCTCAGTGACTTCGGCTTGGGTAATGGACGAGTCCACCTCTGAGTCATCAGCCTCAGTCTCCTCAGTGGAAGACATGACGGTGGGATTGAGGAGATCCTCAAAGTATTCCTTCCACCGCCCGACAATGTCCCCAGTCGAGGTCAACAGCTCCCCACCCGCACTGTAAACAGTGTTGGCAGAGTACTGCTTCCCCCTCCTGAGGCGCCGGACGGTTTGCCAGAATTTCTTCGAGGCCGACCGATAGTCCTTCTCCATGGCCTCCCCGAACTCCTCCCAGTTCCGAGTTTTTGCCTCCGCAACTGCCCGAGCTGCAGCACGCCTGGCCTGCCGATACCCATCAGCTGCCTCGGGAGTCCTGGAGGTTAACATGGCCCGATAGGACTCCTTCTTCAGCTTGACGGCATCCCTTACTTCTGGTGTCCACCACCGGGTTCGGGGATTGCCGCCACGACAGGCACCGGAGACCTTGCGGCCACAGCTCCGAACAGCTGCGTCCACAATGGAGGTAGAGAACATGGTCCACTCAGACTCAATGTCCCCCGCCTCCCTCGGAAGCTGGGAAAAGCTCTCCCGGAGGTGGGAGTTAAAGACCTCCCCGACAGAGTGCTCGGCCAGACGTTCCCAGCAGACCCTCACCATACGTTTGGGCCTGCCAGGTCTGTCCAGCTTCCTCCTCTGCCAGCGGATCCAACTCACCACCAGGTGGTGATCAGTTGACAGCTCAGCCCCTCTCTTCACCCGAGTGTCCAAGACATAGGGCCGGAGATCAGATGAAACGACTACAAAGTCTATCATTGACCTCCGACCTAAGGTGTCCTGGTGCCACGTGCACTTATGGACACCCCTATGCTCGAACATGGTGTTCGTTATGGACAAACCGTGACTAGCACAGAAGTCCAATAACAAAACACCACTCGGGTTCAGATCGGGGAGGCCGTTCCTCCCAACCACGCCCCTCCAGGTGTCACTGTCATCTCCCACGTGAGCATTGAAGTCCCCCAGTAACACAATGGAGTCCCCAGTCTGAGCACTCCTCAGTACCTCTCCCAGGGACTCCAAGAAATACTCTATACTGCTATTTGGGCCATAGGCACAAACAACAGCAAGAGCCCTCTCCCCAATCCGAAGGCGCAGCGAGGCGACCCTCTCGTTCACTGGGGTAAACTCCAACACATGGCGGCTGAGCTGGGGAGCTATAAGCAAGCCCACACCAGCCCGCCGCCGCTCACCATGGGCGACTCCAGAGAAGTGGAGAGTCCAGCCCCTCTCGAGGAGCTGGGTTCCAGAGCCCAAGCTGTGCGTGGAGGTGAGCCCGACTATCTCTAGCCGGTACCTCTCAACCTCCCGCACAAGCTCAGGCTCTTTCCCCCCCAGCGAAGTGACATTCCATGTCCCAACAGCCAGCCGCTGTGTCCGGGGATCAGGTCGTCGAGGCCCCTGCCTTCGACTGCCACCCAATCCACATTGCACCAGTCCCCTACTGCTACCTCTGTGGGTGGTGAACCCACAGGAGGTCGGGCCCACGTCACCTCTTCGGGCTGAGCCCGGCCAGGCCCCATGGGCAAAGGCCCGGCCACCAAGCGCTCGCATACAAGCCCCAACCCCGGGCCTGGCTCCAGGGTGGGGCCACGGCTGCGTCATCCCGGGCGACGTCACGGTCCTCGGATTTTTCTCCATAGGGGTTTTGGTGAACTGCTCTTAGTCTGGCCTGTCACCTAGGACCTGTCTGCCTTGGGAAACCCTGACAGGGGCATAATGCCCCCGACAACATAGCTCCTAGGATCATTCAAGCACACAAACCCCTCCACCACAATAAGGTGGCAGTTCAAGGAGGGGGGAAAAGTAGGGACAGTATGGAAATTGCAAATAAAAAAAGAAAGCAGTGAGTTCTAAACTTTCTTTGACTTGTATTTCATTGCATACAGTATGAACCCAATATATTTCATGTTTTGTCTGGTCAACTTCATTTCATTTGTCAATGTACAAATAAATGTACATCCATTCAATATCAGGCCTGCAACACATTCCAATAAAAGTTGGGACGGGGCAATTTAGGACTAGTAATGAGGTTAACCAATTAAATAATGATACGATTTGAAACAGGTGATGTCAACAAGTGACTGTAACCATGATTTGGTACAAAATCAGTATCCAGGAAAGGCCTAATCTTGGAGGAGCAAAGACGGGCTGAGGATCTCCAGTTTGTCAACAAATGCGTGAGAAAATTATCAAAATCTTTAAAACAATGTTGCTCAAAGAAAGATAGGAAGGGATTTGAATATTTTACCCTCTATGGTGCAGAATATCATGAAACAATTCAAGGAATCTGGGGGAATTTTGGTGTGTAAAGGGCAAGGGCACAAGTCAAAGATGAACACCCATGATCTCCAATCCCTTAGACAGCACTGCATCAAGAACAATCATTCATCTATAGCTGCTTTTACCACATCGGCTCTAGATTACTTTGGGAAACCTTTGTCAAGCACTACAATATGGCGTGACAGCCACAAATGCAAGTTAAAACTTTCCAGTGCAAAAAGGAAGCCTTATGTTAACTGTGACCAGAAGCACCACTGAGTTCTCTGGGTTTGGAGACATCTTGGATGGACCATCACACAGTGGAAATGTGTATTGTAGTCAGATGAATTCTGGTATTCCAGGTCATTTTTGTAAAAAAAAAAAAAAAAGGATGCCATGTGCTCCGGACCAAAGACAAAAAGAACGATCCAGTCTGTTACCAGCAACAAGTCTGAAAACCAGGGTCTGTCATGGTATGGGGTTGTCTCAGTGGCCTTAGCAAAAGTAACTTACACTTCTGTGATAGCAGCATTAATGCAGAAAAGTACACTGGGATTTTGGAACAACATACGCTGCCTTCGAGATGACACTTTTTCCAGGGATATATCAACAAGACAATGCAAAACCACATTCTGCACACATTACAAAGGCATGTCTGTGGAAGAAGAGGGTGCCTGGCCCTCTGTCCTCAACAGATAATGTGTGGCGAATTTTTCAACAAAAAATATGACAATGATGACCCTGTACTGTTGCACAGCTTAAACACCTGTTTGAAGAAATGGTTAGATTACAAAGTGGTAAAGGCTTTACTCTCCCAACTTTTTTTAAAAAAGTGGGTTGCAAGAAACAAAACTGAAATAACTTTTTTAGCTTGAAAAGAAAACAACAACAAGAACAACAACAACAACAACAACAACAACATCATGTAAAACATCAAATTATGTGCTGTTGTATTGTTTTATATACTGTATATAATTTTTTTGGACAAAATACTGTATATTATAAATCTTTGCTTTCAATTTTAATTTCACTTTTAACATACCATCCCAATTTTTTCTGATTTGGGATTGTAATACCCATGTACAGTGCCAGTCAAAAGTTTGGGCACACCTACCCATTGATAGGATTTTCTGTATTTTGATGACCTTCAACATTAAAGACCAATATTGAATACATTAACTCTATGAAATAACAGAGGGAACATATATGAAATTATGTGGTAAACAAAGTGTAAAAAAAAAATGTTTCATATTTTAGATTCTTCAAAGTAAGCCACCATTTACCTTGATGACAGCTTTGTAGACTATTGGCATTATCTTGAAGAGTTTCATCTCATGGAATGCTTTTCAATTAACAGGTGTGCCTCATCAAAAGTTAATGAGTGGAATTTGTTGCCTTCATAATGTGTTTGAGCTCATCAGTCAATCGTAAATAATAAAAATACAGTAAACAGCTCTATTCCATAACTAAATTAATCTATATTATGTGAAGAAGCACATGGAAAATGAAGAGAAAGCTAATCTCTAATTGAAGAAAATAAACAATCCTTATCGAAAAATTTTTTTGAAGAACTTTATCACACGTACACTTAAGCACAGTGAAATTCCTCTCTGCATTTAACCCATCTGAAGCAGTGAACACACACATGCGCACACACGTGAGCAATGAGAGCACACACATACCCAGAGCAGTGGGCAGCTATGCTACAGTGCCCAGGGAGCAGTTGGGGGTTAGGTGCCTTGCTCAAGAGCACTTCAGCCCAAGACCACCCCATGTTAACCTAACCACATGTCTTTGAACTGTGGGGGAAACCAGAGGATCCAGAGGAAACCCACACAACATACAAACTCCACACAGAAAGGACCCATCGGGTGCTGGGCTCAAACCCTTCCTGTGAGGCGACAGTGCTAATCACTACACCACCATGCTGGTGGTGTCATGCGTCACAAATATTGACACCCCTGTTTTGGGTGCTGTCTGCAACTTTCTAACATAACAGCATTGAATCTTTTTTCCAATTCAGTATTGTTTACTATCTGAAAAACTGAAAAAAAAAAAACTTCTGTTGAACCCATATGTTATGAATCTGTATCTATTTTTTTTTAAACATAGGCAACCAAGGGCCATCCATGATGCTTTTGTAGGGCATTGGAAAGAGGTCAACAAGGCATCACTTAGGGCAGTGTTATTGGCCCCTTATCTGTTTAATATATATATATATATATATATATATATATATATATATATATATATATATATATATTTAAATGACCCTGAGATTAAAAATGACTCCACAATTTTTTTTTATAAATATGTAGACAACTCAACTATAACTATGCCAGTGTGGAGGGATAAAGACTGTTTAAGCGACTAATTAGTGGAATTTCTTGCCTTCTTAATGTGTTTGAAAGCATCAAACAATAGTAAATAACAAAAATACAGGAAATAACTCTATTCCACAACTATAATTAATCCATATTATGTGAAGAACCACTCAACTCAGTAAAGAGACAGTCCATTATTACTTTAAGGCATGAAATGTCTTTTAATGAACAAAAATAAAGAAAGACCATTGAGTTAGAAGGTGTGTCCAAACATGTCACTGGTACTACACTCTCTCTCTCTCTCTCTCTCTCTCACCTGCCACTTTAACAGCAACTTGTTCTTGATTCTATGATTCATGTTCTTGGCTGCAGGAGTGGAACCCACTGTGGTCTTCTGCTTGGGCAGAAGATGCTTTTCTTCGCACCATAGTTGTAAAGAGTGATTATATGAGTTGCTGTATCCTTCCTGGCAGCTCAAACCAATTTGGTCATTTTCCTCTGACCTCTCTTATCAACAAAGTGTTTCCACCCACAGAACAATCGCTCACTCAATGTTTTTTTCGCACCATTTTGTATAAACTGTTGTGTGTGTGCAAACCCCAGGAGATCATCAGTTTCTGAAATGTTCAAACCAGTCCATCTGGCACCAACACCCATGTCACAGTGAAAGTCACAGAGATCACAATTTTCCCCATTCTGATGTTTGAAGTAAACATTAACTGAAGGTCTTGATTTGTATCTGCATGATTTTATGCATTGTGCTGCTGTCAGTGGATTGGCTGATTAGATAGCTGCATAAAATAGCAGATGTATGGGTGTTCGTTAAAAACTATATATATATATATATATATATATATATATATATATATATATATATATAAAATATGGACATGAGTGTTTTACTGGGAAATCCAGGACATGGAGAGCCGTGACATAAATCTCTATGTGTCACTTGTGAGGAAATCGATGAATTGTTTTAATAAATTTGGGTACTTTTTGTTTGTGAATGTGTCTATATAATAAAAAGAACATCACAGGTTGGCTTGAAGATATGAAGTTTATCTTCGTGTTGAAAAATTTGCATGTTTCATACAAAATACATTGTAGATCTGAGTGACATATTTTCTGGTATTTCACTCTGATGACATCACTCCCAGTGTTTTCCCATTGACTAGACATGCATTGTCAAAATGGCAAATGGGTTCAAAATTGGGGGCGGCATGGTGGTGTAGTGGTTAGCGCTGTTGCCTCACAGCAAGAAGGTCTGGGTTCGAGCCCCGTGGCCGGCGAGGGCCTTTCTGTGTGGAGTTTGCATGTTCTCCCCGTGTCCGCATGGGTTTCCTCCGGGTGCTCCGGTTTCCCCCACAGTCCAAAGACATGCAGGTTAGGTTAACTGGCGACTCTAAATTGACCGTAGGTGTGAGTGTGAATGGTTGTCTGTGTCTATGTGTCAGCCCTGTGATGACCTGGCGACTTGTCCAGGGTGTACCCCACCTTTCACCCGTAGTCAGCTGGGATAGGCTCCAGCTTGCCTGCGACCCTGTAGGACAGGATAAAGTGGCTAGAGATAATGAGATGAGATGGGTTCAAAATTAAAATTCTTTTGAATAACTTGCAGTGTGTGTCTCTGTGTGTGTGTGTGTCCATATAATATAAAGAATATTACATGGTGGCACAAAGATATGAAGTTTATCTTCTCGTGTTTAAAATATTTTCACTCATTCACTTTGCTCACTCATGAATATATTCATCATTTGAAGATAAACTTCATATCTTCATGCAAAATATATATATATATATATATATATATATATATATATATATATATATATATATATATATGGGTCCATCTCAGAAACTGGTCTCTCATTTGGGACATTATGGTTAAAAAATAAATTTTCTAATTTTACTATTTTTTTTGGATTTACCTAACACTCAAAGTTTCTTTTGTCATGTTTAATAAGAATAAAGATAGTATCTTGCTTTATCTGACCTCCACTGTGGAAATTTTTTTTTGATTACAATTCAAATGCTTTTGTAAAATTGATTTACATATAAAATAACTATATCATGAAGAATTAAAGCCCCTCCTTCACAGATGAGTGAAAATATTGAATACATTTCCTCTTTTTGGTTGCTTGGGTTAAAAATGGCAAGTTATGATGACTTAATTGATTATTCACTTAAATATGAATGATACATTTTGGGTATTTGATATGGTGAAATAGGACAATAGGACACAATGGAAAAATCAAGAACACACCAGAAAGATGAGAGTAACAGCGCTGGTAAAAGAACAGCGACTGTACCGGCTGAAGGTCGCATGGGTCTCTGCTGCGGCGCGTGAGCAATGGGACATCACTACCGCACCGGATGGAGCGCGAGGCAGGGACGGGGCAAAATGACTGGCCGTAGATTCTATCAAAAGTTCGATCTAAATTGACCATGGTTGCAAAAATATTGGCCAAAAATACGTAAACACTACAAAATATGAAAGTAAGATGAAAAAGAAACATTCTATTGCCTGATACTGCAAGACGTAAACAAAATAAAACTGTCAAAACTCACCTTTTCAGTGATAATGTCCGAACAGATCACCCGCGTAACAGAAATACCGCAAATGGAAGCACGATCAACTTCTAACTGTTGGAGTGGAAAATTCCATTCTACACATGCAAATTGTTAATGTGTGTCCTTCCCCACACACAAATAACACGCTACGGTAAAAAATAGACCACAACTCATTTTATAGCTCAGAAATTCATACAAGACCAGCTACCATCGTAACGTACTCTGTAAGAAACATATTCTATACCTAACTTTCAGCTTTCATTTAAAAAAAATAAAATCGCAGATTTATAACTAAATTTTTATATGGCGTAGTGATTTTAAGTTACTACTTTTGGTGAGGTAGTGACCTTGACCCTGAGGCTTTCTGTTTAGATCAAAACACACGATCGTATTGGTTTTGGGTATGCGGAAAATGGAGTTATAACGGTGATCAAATATTTTGCATGATGTTTTATAACGGTTATGATTATTCTGTGAGTGCACCAATCCTTAGGTGTATAAAGTTACAACTTATAATACAATTAGTGATAACTGTAGACTTTTCAGTGGACTACAACCTTTTTAAGGGAATGCGATGTAGTCAACCATTTATCATGTCCCAGATCAAGCCGCCATTTTCCCACAAATTTGCAGAATTTTTGCCAAATTCTGAATAGAGTATTCACATAAAAGATTTAGTTTTATCTGTATTATTTCTTTCATCATTTTATTTCAAATTAAAACTAACATCACCATTCAAAACCGTATAGTTTATTGACTGAGTATATTTACACAGTACCCAGTTTCTGAGACAGACCCTTATACACACACACACACACACACACACACACACACACACAGTGTGGTATACTTACCCTTGCTGAATTGAAAAACAAAATAGACCTCCTATTTTGTGTTACAAAATGAAATGGCATACAATACCTATACTGCTGGAATATTCTCGACTTGTGCAACTACTGTTTCATGCATATTGCTAGGCAATGTGCAGAAGTGCTTGTATTAGCATACTTTAAACTGTAATTAGAATTATCTTAGACAGGCAAATGCCACTTAAAGGTCTTTGTGGTTCAAGTCCTATCATGCATATTCATTATTCAAGTTAGAAAATTGTTCTTTTATCTTACTTTTCTGTCTAATTTGACTTCATTTTTCAGAGCTTAAGTAGATACAATTATATTCTCTCCAAAAGGCCTGCATGGATATTTATGCTGAACTGGAGAGTATTACACTTTTTTAGAATACTCACACTGCACTTAGCTCTCATTTTTGGTACAGATAACATTTATGTAAATCTTGGCTATATTTCAGCTATATTACATTATTTTTTAATTGCGGCATCACATCCCTAAAAACAGCATACATTCAGAGTCTGAAAGGAAATGCAACTGAAATACATGCTTATGGCAGGATGCAAGCCTTCGTGCCTCATAAACCTGCAGTGTTATGTTTCCAGAGCACTCAGACTATAGCTAACAACTTGAAGGTTGAAATAGGTTGATAATTTATTTCAGCTCAGATGCCTTCTAGCCAATTTAAAAATATGAGGTGTGAAATGATGGGTACATTCCTGTTTATTCAATCACTTTTGCAATCTTTGTGCCCTAAGCAAATGATGATGATTAGTACCAGATAGATGTTTGCACAGACCTGTAACATATAGGCAGTTGCAGCATTGTGTTTTTGAGTTTTTCCCCCCTCATTTTTCTCCCTTTCGCAAAATGCTTTGCTATCGTCCTATAAAAACCTTGTGGTTTGACCTGAACCTGGCTATATTTCATCACTTCGCTGAAAGTATAGGACACATTAATACAATGGAATTACAAGTTTTATGTATGCATATTGCATATCCACAAACATAAATAGGGTTTCCTGCTAAAGTGGTTGAGTTTCAGTTGTCATGGTCCTACCTGTGGGCTTCTCTCTTCAGGTAACATCTCCACTCAGCATTACCGGCCACGCCCGCACTCACTTCCTCTTATTATCTTTCAGTGACTGTCATTGGCTGTTGCCGATCACCTGCTCTCCCCCGTGTGTATTTAAGCTGCAGTTCTCCCTAGCTCCTGTGTCAGATCGTCTGCAACTCTCAGCCTGATAACCTGCTCTGTGTTCCTACTACTCTGACTCCTGAAGATTTCCTGTTCTGTCTGACTCTGTCTGCTCTCCAGCCCCGGTAACCTGATCTGCCTTCTGTTCTGTCGACTCTGCCTCTTGCCTGCCCCTCCTGTACCTTCGCCTGATCTCCAGCTCGCTCAGCCCTACAGCCACACCTCTCTGACTATGCCTGGTCCTGTCTCATCTCTGAAGCTAAGCAGGGTCAGGCCTGGTCAGTACTTGGATGGGAGACCTCAGACGTCACCACCAGCCATCCCTGCCTCTCAGTTCTCCTGCCACTGGACTTCACCCACACACATTCTTCCAACTCCCCTTTCCCCTGTTATTAATAAACTGTGGTTTGATTGCATTTGATCTCCTCTCCTGCCTGGTCCTTGACAGAATGATCTGACCAGCATGGAGTCAGCGCCTGAATCCTCTGCCCTAGACTGGCTGAAGGGGATGTCTGCCGATGTTATAGCCCTGATCCAGCATGGCCAGCAGCTCCAGCAACAACAACTGGACCAAGCACTCCAGCTGCTCACTGCCCTAGCACCTCCTGGGCCTCTGGGAGGTGCTCCTGCTGCACTTGATGCCCCGGAACCCAAGGTCGGCAGTCCGGAGCGCTTTGACAGTGACCCCTCCCAAGTCCGTGCTTTCCTGACCAGCTGCCGGTTGATCTTCGACCTACAGCCCAGAACCTTCGCGTCGGAGGCAGCGAAGGTGGCCTTCGTCATCACTCATCTGACTGGCCGTGCCCGTCTGTGGGGGACTGCTGAGTATGAACGCCGGACACCAGCGTGTGCCTCCTTCTCCCTGTTTGCTGCGGAGATGATTAAGGTCTTCGACCCGGGCTCATCATCAGTAGAGGCATCTGGAGGACTGATAAGTATTCGCCAAGGCAGACGTACAGTGGCTGACTACTCGATCGATTTCCGGACCTTGGCCTGGCACAGCAAGTGGAACATGCAGGCACTGGTGGATGCCTTTCTGCACAGCCTGGCCGACTACATGAAGGACGAATTGGCCTTGTACGAGCAACCGTCGACACTCGATGAGGCCATCGCCCTGGCCGTCCGCATTGACCACCGGGTCCAGACCCGTCGACGAGAGAGGGCCCGCCGGACTCAGCCAGTCATCACCGCACGGAGAAGCCAGAGCTCACCGGACATAGGAGGGGCCCGGTTGGGTTCAATGATCCTCCAATCCTCCACCAGCCAGAAACCTACGCTCCAAGTTTGCCTTCGTCTGTCGGATTCCACCCACACCCTGGCCGCCCTGGTTGACTCTGGCGCCGAGGCTAACATCATGGACACTGAGCTTGCGCGCCAGTTGGGCCTGCGAAGCCACCACCTATCCTCTCCCGTTCCAGCCAGGGCGCTGGATGGCCATCTCCTTGGCACCATCACCCACCTCACTGCCCCTGTTCCGATGACTCTGTCAGGCAACCACCACGAAACCATCCAATTTCACCTGCTCCGTTCCCCCGGCCAACCTCTCATCCTGGGCTATCCATGGCTCCGCCAGCACAGTCCTCACCTCGACTGGGGCACTGGAGAGATAAGAGAATGGGGCAAGGACTGCCATCGGACCTGCTTACAAGCCACCATCCTAAACACCTGTACTCCACCTGCCAGCTCTGCCCCCGACCTCACTAATGTCCTAGCGTGTTATCACAGCCTTCGGGAGGTATTCAGTAAAACCAAGGCCACTTCCTTGCCTCCTCACTGGCCCTACGACTGCGCCATTGATCTCCTCCCAGGCACTGCACCACCCAAGGGTCGTCTCTACTCTCTGTCCACCCCAGAAAGGAAGGCTATGGAGACCTACATCAGTGACTCTCTGGCTGCCGGCCTTATCCGTCCATCCTCTTCTCCCGCCGGCGCTGGGTTCTTCTTCGTGGAAAAGAAGGATGGATCCCTGCACCCCTGCATCGATTACAGGGGTCTCAACGACATCGCCGTCAAGAACCGATACCCTCTCCCACTGCTTACCTCAGCTTTCGAGCTGCTCCAGGGAGCCACGGTCTTCACCAAACTCGATCTCTGGAATGCCTACCACCTGGTTCGGATAAGGGAGGGAGATGAGTGGAAGACCGCGTTCAACACCCCCACCGGTCACTATGAATACCGGGTGATGCCGTTTGGCCTTACCCACGCGCCAGCGGTATTCCAGGCTCTGGTGAATGATGTCCTGCAAGATATGTTGAACAAGTTCGTGTTCATTTACCTCGACGACATCCTGATCTTCTCTAAAACCCTGTCCGAACACACCCAGCATGTCCAGCAAGTGCTCCGTCGTCTCCTGGAAAATTCCCTCTTCGTCAAGGCAGAGAAGTGTGAGTTTCACGCCAAGTCTGTGGGGTTCCTGGGGTACATCGTGGCAGAAGGGAGCATCCAGATGGACCCTGCCAAAGTCTCTGCAGTTACTTCATGGCCAGTACCAGAGAGCAGGAAGCAGCTTCAGCAGTTCCTGGGCTTTGCAAATTTCTACAGGAAATTCATTTGTAATTACAGCACCATTGCGTCACCCCTCACCGCCTTGACCAGCACCAAACAGTCCTTCACCTGGACTTCGGCCGCCAACGAAGCCTTTGCCACCCTCAAGGCTCGGTTCACCACTGCTCCCGTCCTCCGGCTGCCTGATGAGGAGCGGCAATTCATCGTTGAGGTGGACGCCTCAGATGTGGGAGTCGGGGCAGTGCTCTCACAGAGGTCTGCGGATGACAACAAGCTCCACCCTTGTGCGTTCTTCTCCCGCCAGCTGTTGCCGGCCGAACGCAATTACGACGTAGGCAATCGGGAACTGCTGGCAGTCAAGCTCGCCCTGGAGGAATGGCGCCACTGGCTGGAGGGATGCGTAGTCCCATTCCTGGTCTGGACAGACCGTAAGAATCTTGAATACATCCGCACCGCCAAACGACTCAACCCCAGACAGGCCCGCTGGGCTCTCTTTTTCACTCGATTCAATTTCACCCTTTCATACCGGCCCGGATCTCGCAACACCAAGCCTGACGCGCTCTCCCGCCAGTTCCAGAAGGGTGATGCCCCCTCCAAGGACCCGGCTCCCATCCTGCCTGACCCCTGTATCGTTGCTGCGCTGACCTGGGACATCGAAGAACGAGTGCGGGAAGCCCTCCATGACCAACCCAGCCCCAGTGCATGCCCTGCAAGTCACCTCTTCATTCCTGTAGATCTGCGATCCCAGGTTATACAATGGGGACACGACTCCTGTCTAGCCTGCCACCCTGGTTCCACTCGCACCTACCACCTGCTCACCCAACGGTTCTGGTGGCCTACTATAGGCAGGGATGTGCGAGACTTCATCCGAGCCTGCCCTACCTGTAACCAAAATAAGTCCTCCAGCCGGCCTCCTGCCAGTTTGCTCCAGCCTCTGCCCGTGCCAATGCGACCCTGGTCCCACATCTCCCTGGATTTTGTTACAGGTCTACCCCCTTCTAACGGGATGATGGTCATACTCACCATCATGGACTGCTTTAGCAAAATGGCTCACTTTGTTCCCCTCCCTAAACTACCGTCAGCCAAGGAGACTGCCCAGATCATCTTGCAACATGCCTTTCGCATCCATGGGCTGCCCAAGGACATCATTTTGGACCGGGGGCCGCAATTCGCCTCCTCTTTTTGGAAGGAGTTCTGTCACCTACTCGGGGCCACCGCCAGCCTCACCTCCGGATTCCAACCCCAGTCCAATGGCCAGTCAGAACGGACGAATCAGGAGTTGGAGAAGGCACTTCGGTGCATGGCGTCACGCAACCCTAGGGCCTAGTGCGAGCACCTGCTGTGGGTGGAATACTCCCACAACTCCCTCACCAGCTCAGCCACCGGGCTGTCCCCATTCCACTGCGTGTATGGCTACCAACCACCCCTATTCCCCAGCCAGGAGGGAGAGGTCACCTGCCCAGCTGCCCTCACCTATGCACGCTGATGCCGCCGCACCTGGTCTCAAGCCCGCGCTGCACTCCTCAAGTCAGTCACCAGATATTCTACTGGCGCCAACCAGCGGAGGATGCCTGCGCCCACCTACCGGGTGGGCCAGAAGGTGTGGCTATCTGCCAAGGACCTGCCCCTCCAGGTGGAGTCTCGTAAGCTAGCACCTCGGTTCGTCAGACCATTCCCTATCCAGAAGATAATCAGCCAGTCTGCTGTCCGGCTTCGACTGCCCAAGTCCATGAGAGTGCACCCCACCTTCCACGTCTCTAAGATCAAGCCAGTGCATGAGAGCCCGCTGGTCCCAGCTGCTCCTCCTCCTCGTCTCATTGACGGTGGCCCGGTCTACTCCGTCCGGCGACTGCTGAAGTCACGATGCAGGGGCAGGGGCCTCCAATACCTGGTGGATTGGGAGGGCTATTGCCCTGAGGAGAGGATGTGGGTTCCCGCTGGAAGGATTCTGGATCCGGCCCTCATCGCCGACTTCCATCGGCTACACCCCGACCAGCCCTCCATCCGACGGGGCCGACGTAGGGGTTCTCACTGTGCGGATCCACTTCCGGACCCTGCCCCTGCTCCAGCGCCTGAGCCTGACACCAAACCGAATCCTGGGCGGGGGTCCTTGGATGATGATTCTTCTGACGGTGAAGAGGGTGCAGAGGCTATGGACACTGACCAGTCTGAGGAGTTCTAACCCTCCACCGGTATTCCCCCTCCTCCCGCCCGTCTTTGGTGATCTGTGGCTAGGGACTTCTGGAGCCATCCCTTGGGGGGGGGGGTTCTGTCATGGTCCTACCTGTGGGCTTCTCTCTTCAGGTAACATCTCCACTCAGCATTACCGGCCACGCCCGCACTCACTTCCTCTTATTATCTTTCAGTGACTGTCATTGGCTGTTGCCGATCACCTGCTCTCCCCCTGTGTGTATTTAAGCTGCAGTTCTCCCTAGCTCCTGTGTCAGATCGTCTGCAACTCTCAGCCTGATAACCTGCTCTGTGTTCCTACTACTCTGACTCCTGAAGATTTCCTGTTCTGTCTGACTCTGTCTGCTCTCCAGCCCTGGTAACCTGATCTGCCTTCTGTTCTGTCGACTCTGCCTCTTGCCTGCCCCTCCTGTACCTTTGCCTGATCTCCAGCTCGCTCAGCCCTACAGCCACACCTCTCTGACTGGTCCTGTCTCATCTCTGAAACTAAGCAGGGTCGGGCCTGGTCAGTACTTGGATGGGAGACCTCAGACGTCACCACCAGCCATCCCTGCCTCTCAGTTCTCCTGCCACTGGACTTCATCCACACACATTCTTCCAACTCCCCTTTCCCCTGTTATTAATACACTGTGGTTTGAGCACATTTGATCTCCTTTCCTGTCTGTTCCTTGACATCAGTTTGCTGTCCTGATATAAATCAGTTGTTTTTTCCTTTCGATCCACATGGTTCAGGGTGGACATATTCATGTTCTGGTGAAAGCCAGATGATGCTTCATGTTGAAGACATACTTGGGTCATATTTTTAATTTTACAAATGGAGATTTGCCATGTTGTACTTGTGTGAAATTTATTACAATATCAGTGTAGACGGAGGGGATACATTGTACACAGTACGACTTAAATGTTTAGACACACCTTCTAATTCAATGGGTTTTCTTGATTTTAATTAATTAAAAGACACTTCATGTATTAAAGCAATGATGGACTGTCATTTCTCTTTACTTAGTTGAGCAGTTCTTGACATAATATGGATTACTACTGTTATTGAATAGGGCTATTTACTGTATTTTTATTATTTACTATTTGATTGTCTCAAATGCAAACCTTCCTCTAGTGTTAGGGTCGGCACCGACCCGTTTTTAGGTTTAGCATGCATAAAAGTACTCCATAAATTTGTTTATTGCATCGAGACTTTTTGACTTTGTCAGGAACTTCTATTTAAACAAAATAAAATACAAAAAATTATTTTACTAAATTATAAAATGCTCTGGTGAAAATTGTGACCTTTGTGTTGTTAGGGTCAATTTTGACCCAGTTAAAATATAAGATTATAAAACAATAATAAATGCCAAAACTGAAATCATAAACACACAATCCGCCAACAGCCTACAGCCAGCTCTTCCTCCAACCACTTGAGCTTCAGTCAGGGGCTTTTCTCTTTGCCTGTTTGACAGAACAAACAAAGACAGACATGTCCAGGCATGTAAGGCCAACTGAGTTTAGAGTTGGTGACTTGCAGAGTAGGTGGCATGGTGGTGTAGTGGTTAGCGCTGTCGCCTCACAGCAAGAAGGTCCAGGTTCGAGCCCCATGGCCGGCGAGGGCCTTTCTGTGTGGAGTTTGCATGTTCTTCCCATGTCCACGAGGGTGTGCTCTGGTTTCCCCCAAAGACATGCAGGTTAGGTTAACTGGTGACTCTAAATTGACCGTAAATGTGAATGGTTGTCTGTGTCTATGTGTCAGCCCTGTGATGACCTGGCGACTTGTCCAGGGTGTACCCTGCCTCTCGGCTGTAGTCAGCTGGGATAGGCTCCAGCTTGCCTGCGACCCTGTAGAAGGATAAAGCGTCTAGAGATAATGAGAGAGAATGAGAGAGAGACTTGCAGAGTACACATCTCCAATTTACAGCATGCAACAATGAGAAGAGGACTGAATGTAAGCCAAGCTCTGGATCATATCTTTGCCGATAATGAGGCAGAGGACACAGAGCAGTATAGCGATGGAGATGAGCAGGTCTCTGAGGAGGAAGATGATGTGGTGTATCAACCGGAAGACACAGACACATCTGATCAGTCTGATGAGGAGGTCACCGGTGCTGAAGCTGCTCCTGCTGAAATATTCAGATCCAAAAGTGGCAACATCTGTTGGAGCTCAGTACCTCCTGACGTACATGGCAGGACAGCTGCTGCAAATGTCATCAAAATGACCCCTGGGATTACAAGATTTGCTGTGACGAGAGTAAGTGACATCAAGTCATGTTTTGATCTGTTTATGCCATTGTCACTAAAAAAAGTCATAGTTGCTATGACAAACCTTGAAGGAAAAAAGTCCATGGCAACATGTGGAATGACATTGATGAGGAATGCCTGGATGCCTACATTGGTGTTCTTCTCCTTGCTGGAGTGTACAGATCCAGCAATGAGGCCACTGATAGTCTCTGGGACGCATCGACAGGCAGGAATATTTTTTGAAAAAAAAAAAGACTTGTTTTTTGCCCTTTTCTTGAAGTAAATATATATGGGTAGAAATTGACCTGAAACACCATAGATGTTACTATAGTTGATAATATTAAAATTAAAATTTTTTTTTGAACATTTAAGAGATGTGATCTAATACCCCTCAGTAATAGTCAGGTAACAGAACAATCTTTTATTTGTTTACATTATTCTCTTGAGGTTCATTTGACCACTTTTTTGTATTGAAAACGAGGGGTATGCTGTTAAAAGAAAGGCCCAGGGGGCCACAACAAAAATATTAAAACCAATCTTTTCATGGATAAGGGAGCCTAACAAGGTAACCAAGAGGTAAGAAACAAATTGAATGATAAATAATTGTTTTTAGGGTATTTTATGGCTGATTTAAGACACGGGTCAAAACCGACCCGTTAACATAAGAGATAGTAACAGAAAGCTAACACCAGAGCAAGGCTATAATGACAAGAAATTGCACTAATTCACTTTTGATGAGGCACACCTGTTAATTGAAAAGCTTTCCAGGTGACTACCTCATGAAGCTGGTTAAGATAATGCCAGTAGTGTGCAAATGTCATCAAGGTAAACACTGTCTACTTTGAAGACTCTAAAATATCAAACATATTGTATAAACACAGTGTAGAAAATCATCAAAAAAAAAAAACCTATGAATGAGTAGGTGTGTCCAAATTTTTGATTGTTATGATAGATAGATAGATAGATAGATAGATAGATAGATAGATAGATAGATAGATAGATAGATAGATGACACAATCAAAAATTTTTTTTTTGTTATTTGAGACTTCCTATCACATTGAACCACTATGGTCCTTCTCCTCTGACCTCTCTAATCAACATGGTGTTTCTGCCCACTGAGATGTTGCTTGCTGGATTTTTTTCCACCATTTTTGTAAATGCTACAGATTGTAGTGAGTGAAAATCCCAGGAGATAAGCAGTTTCTGAAATACTCAAAACAGCCTGTCTGGCAGCACCAACCATGAGACGGTCAACGTCACAGATCCCGTTTTTCTCTATTCTGATGTTTGATGGAAACAGTAACTGAATCCCTTGACTTAGCTTTAATTTCTCCTTGGTGTGAATGCTAAAATTTCTCCTAGGTATGAATTCATGTGTGTGTGTGTGTGTGTGTGTGTGTAGCACACCCTGACCAGAAAAAAAAGATTTTTGTGAAGATGAATGAATGTGATTTTTGTGTGTGTGTGTGTGTGTATGTGTGAATGAATACAGTACTAAAATGTGCATTGTGCATTAAATGATGCATGTAACTTTCTATATTACATCGAATACAACAAGCTTAAAACATGAGTGAAGACTTGTAATGATCTGTAATGGATTTGACAAAACTCGCAGCCTGGGTTGGTCAAGACCGTTTATAACTGTCATCAGTTACTTTAATAGTATGAATCATATTTTGAATATTAAGGGTAGAAATTAATCTTTTGGTTTATGTGTTCATTTTGTGAACAGTATATGTTTGTGTGCATTATAATATGCATAGGTTCTATGCTGCATTGGGGCGGAACATTTAATTGGAAGCCACTTCCTGTGGGACATAATTTTGAGACCACACATGTAAACAGAGATATTTGGTGTAACGGTGGAAAAGGAGAATATTCATAAAGTGAATGGTTTTATGTTGCTTTGCATTAACCTTTAAGTATTGTTCTGGAAGCCATCGTGGAGAAAGGTGGAAGTTATTAGCTCCTTTGGTGATAAGCTGCCAGCGATGTATGTGACCTAATGTTTGTAATAGTTAGCTAATCTAGCTTGCTAGTTGGCTATGTTCATTTAATGACGTCTGTTAAATGAGATTAGCAACAGTTTAATTGTTGTTTTATCAGTTTTCACGGGACGAATTGAACAACGATGGAATAAAGGAGTTCCCTGTGTTTTAATTGAAAACTTTGTGTTTGCGTGTTACTGGGGGAGCTACAGTGAAAACTCGATGTCAAGAAACCTGGAGAAGCAAGCGGGAAAACCGAGAATGCATCGCAGTGCATTCATCAGCATCTGAGAAGCAAATGGCTGATAGAGTTGCTGCACAGTCTACGGGATGGTTCAGGTGCAATACGTTGCTGCTAGCTTTATGCTCATTTTGAGCAGACCTTAACAAAGACTTTACATTCATTTTGAAGAGCTTAACAGAGACTCGTTTAAAAGGCTTACAGCAAGAGACTGTTGGTCTGGCATTTGCATTTTGATGCCATGTTCATCTATGTCAGTCTATTTTGAATTTGATGAATATAGTTAATTGGTGTTAAGTTTGTTTGATTAATATAATTAATTGAGGTTAAGTGCTTAAACAAGATTTTGCTTACAATCACACTAACATGATGACCTACTACCCCATTGTGCACAAACACTTAAATGAGTAGCCTAATAGTGATATCACTTAACAGAAATCCATTTTACTAAGTGTATTTAATTTGCACAAGCTGAATTTTAGGCTAATATTTTGTTCACTATAAACTCAACTTAAAGTTAGGTTCTAACTAGAAATGTAGTAGTTCTGGTAGGCTACAGATCACTATTGTATGGTGTTTAGTTATTTGAATAAGCTGGTTCTAATACAAAACTGTAGGTTAGACTAAAAAAAAAAAAAACCCAGGACATTTAGTTATTTAAAATGGCACCTTTATCTATATGAGGAGTCATTTGCACTCATATCAAAGTAAAGACAGTTAAGCTCTATTAAAATGTCAGAATTAGATACTCCCATTGAGAATGGCAGAGAGAGTGTAATACAAACTGCACAGCTGCCCTGCAAGGAGAAACCCTGTGAAGAACAAGGTCCAAAGTTGGATGAGAAAGAACAGTCACATGTGACTGAAGATGAGGCATTTGATCCCCACCACCCTCAAGAAGTACTGCAAGGCCAAAGAGTCCATAAGTTAACTGAAAAGGGCCAAGAACTGCAGGAACAGCAAATAAGACTTGAACGCAGATTTAATTTAAACTATGAGAAGTGGAAGACTATTGCTAAAGATGCCAAGCAAGCTTTGAATGCTTGTTGTTCAAACGACCTGTTACAAGACCATGCTGCTAAGATAGGAAAGGCCTCAATGGAGTTACATCTGATTTACAAAGATATACGCCGTGTTTGTACACCACACCAGAATACACGTCGTAAAATAGACACCTGTGAAGAAGTAACCAAGGAAATCATTGATGCTGCAAAGTGCTATTTGGAAAATAATGATCAAGATGATTTTAGAAGTGTAAAGTCTCTAAAGCTAAGGCCAGCTACACAGAGCGTAGTCTCTTGCCACTCAAAACATTCGCATCACTCACGCTGGCTCTGTAATTAGCTCAAGATGCTCAAACCTGTCATCAGTGAGGAGACAAGATGCAGCAGCTGAGGCAGCTGCCAATGAAGCTACTCTAGAAATACTTTTTGAGCAAGAGCAGCATTTTAAAGAATTGCAAAGACTTGAAGCTGAAGACAAGAGACGACAAGCTGAACAAGAGACTGCTGCTGCTCAGTTACATGCCAAACAAGAAGCTGAAAATGCAGAGAGGAGACAGACATTAGAGGCCAAGTGCAGAGAGATAGATCGACTGGAGACACTCAAGAAACTAAAGGCTGCTAAGGCACAGCAGCAGGTATATGCACAGAGTATATGCTCAGATGAAGAAATGGGTGAGTTACTGCATTGCTGTGGTTCTCTGAGGATAAAGAAATATGTCACACCTCAATACGACCCAAGGGATTGCTGCTCCATTCCACAACTGGTAAACCATCTCAAACAAGAAGACAGCACCACAGTTCTAATTAGAGCGCTTGCAGAATCAGTTGTTGCAAATTGACTTCCTATACCTGAGCCAGCAGTATTCCACGGTGACCCACTTCGATATAACGACTGGAGGTTGTCCTTTCAAACTCTCATTGACAGGAAGAATTTACCAGGTGAAGAGAAGATCTACTATTTGCGAAAGTACGTAGGTGGACCTGCTAAGAAGGCAATTGAAAACTACTTCATACTGGGTACAGAGGCAGCCTACCTTTCTGCATGGGCCATCTTAGAAGAAAGATATGGAAATCCATTCCTCATTGCCGAAGCTTTCAGAGACCGACTAAGTGTATGGTGTAAACTAAATCCCAAGAATAGTTTGGAATTACAGGAATTTGTGGATTTTCTTCGTAGCTGTGAAGCAGCCATGTCTCAAATCAAAGGGCTTGATGTGCTAAATGACTGCAGTGAAAACCAAAAGATACTTACCAAACTTCCAGACTGGTTGACCTCAAAGTGTAATAGAAAGGTTATGGAAGTGGAAGAACAAAGCAGAACATTCCCAAGTTTCAGCCAGTTTGTAGCATTTCTCACACGGGAAGCCAAGATTGCGTGTAATCCTGTAACGTCCTTACATGCTCTAAAACCAACCGAAGGCAATAAGACCAAGGCCCAGAGGAACAGAAGTCCTGGCAGAAAGGCCTTAGAAACCAATTCTGATGAGAGGCCTGTGCCAGCAAGCTGTAGTCTCTGTGAAAAGCCAAACACAGTTTAGACAATTGTCGCGGATTTATGGAAAGTGAGGTTTCTGAACGACATAAGTTTATACAAGCATATAAGTTTTGCTTTGGTTGCCTGAAGCCTGGACACCGCTCAAAGGAGTGTGAAAACCAAAGGACCTGTGACACATGTAACAAAAAACATCCAACATTGCCTTCATGAAAATCGCACCAGTGACGCATGGCTCTCCGCAAGCCTTGGCAGGTCTATGGATCATGATAACATAATGCAAGAGAGGACGGACAGTTTCCAGGACAAAGACGTCAGTGTGTCAAGCAGGGCAACATCAAGCAGAATTATGCAAGACATCAAGGGCACTCATACCTCTACAGTGATACCAGTGTGGGTGTCAGCCACTCATGAACCAGAGCATGAAGTCCTTGTGTGTGCACTTCTCGACACACAAAGTGATATGACATTAATTCTGAAAGAAACTGCTGAAGCTCTCAATGCCATAAGTGAGCCAGTCCAACTAAAGCTGTCTACCATGGCCTCAAGAAACACTAGAGTGTTTTGTCAGAAACTAACAGGTCTACAAGTAAGGGGGTTCTACTCAAACAAAACAATACCCCTACCAGCCACGTACTCAAGAGAATTTATCCCAGGAAATCGAGATCATATTCCTACTCCGAGCACTGCAAGGGCATGGCCTCACCTTGAACACCTTTCGGATGAAATCGCTCCTCTGCAGGGCTGTGATGTCGGCCTGCTTATTGGCTATAACTGTCCTCAGGCTCTTGTTCCAAGACAAGTGGTGTCGGGTAGAGAACATCAACCCTTTGTGATAAAAACAGACTTAGGCTGGAGCGTGATTGGCTATGGTGACCCTCATATTGACTGCGGAGATTTGATTGGAATCAGTCATCATATCATTGTGAAGCAGGTGATGCCATGTTTGCAGCCCTTGTCTGATCTTGCATGCAAAGTGCATTTTGTCCATAGAATGCAGATTAAGGAAGTAGTCTCAGCTTCAGAGATAATGAACATTCTTGAATCCGACTTTATTGAAAGAACCCCAGATGATGGGCAAGTATCTCAAGAGGACCTAAGATTTCTGGCCAAAATGAAGGATAGTATCAGATTAAAAACTGACGGTCACTATGAAATGCCACTACCATTCAAGCAAGAAAGACCCAACTTGCCCAACAACAAGCTGTGACAGTTTGTGTAGGTGGGTGGAGCACAGAAGGATGGCAGGACAGAACTGAGTTCACAAAACTGGCTTTTATTCAGCTTTTCAGCCTATATGCACTCTCTCTCTCTCTCTCTCTCTCTCTCTCTCACACACACACACACACACACACACACATCAGTCATCTGGTTGAGGAGAGAGCTCCCTCTGCTCTCGCTCTCTCTCCTTAAATAGGGCGCGGTCACTGGGAAGACACACAAACACATTAATTAACGACAGGTGTAGTGATTCTGCCACTTACCTTCCCTGACTCCGCCCTCCTGTCACAGACCGATGCTTGACCACACCCCTGCTGCCACACAAGCCATGTGCTGTCCATTGTCTTGGGTGTGTGGAAAGGAAGTTGAAAAGAAATCAGCAGTACTATAAAGATTATACAACCTTCATGAATGAAATAATAGCAAGTGGAGATGCTGAGAAAGTCCCAGAGCAAGACCTATGCAAAACCCCAGTATGGTACATCCCACACCATGGGGTATACCATCCTCAAAAGCCGGGTAAGATACGTGTTGTTTTTGATTGTGCCGCAAGATTTCAACAGACCTCTCTGAACAACCATCTCTTGACTGGTCCTGATTTGACAAACGCCTTAGTGGGAGTACTGTGCCGCTTTCGTAAAGGTCTGATGGCAATTATGCGCGACATTGAACGTATGTTCCACCAATTTCATGTCAAGAAAGAGGACCAAGATTATTTGAGATTCCTCTGGTGGGATGGTGGAAACTTGGAGACACAGCCTTCCATCTACCGCATGAAAGTTCACCTATTTGGTGCAGCCTCCTCACCAGGCTGAGCCACCTACAGACTTAAGCACCTTGCTGTAACAGGACGTGGTCTGTTCAGTGACGACACTTTCTGGTTCATTCAAAGGAACTTTTATGCGGACAATGGCTTAGTGAGCACAGAAACCAAAGACCAAGCAATCCAATTAGTAAAGGAAGCAAGAGAAATCTGCAGCATGGGTAAACTCCATCTTCATAAGTTTGTCTCAAACTGCAAGGAAGTACTAGACTCAATTCCCAAAGAAGAATGTGCAGAAGGCACCAAAGATCTAGACTTGGCATTTGGATAGCCCCAAGTAGAAAGGGCACTTGGTGTTCAATGGTGCGTGGCCTCTGACCAGTTCCTCAGTGTATGACCCACTTGGCTTTGTGGCACCGTTCATCCTGATAGGAAAGCAAGTCCTGCAGCAGATGTGTCGAGACAAGCTTGATTGGGATGATGCTTTACCTGAAGACCTTAGGCCATTGTGGGAATCCTGGCTGATGGACTTACAAAACTTAGCTGACATCATAATACCAAGATGCTATATTCCCAAAGGCTTTAATGTCCAGCATTATGAGCACCGGCGGCACGGTGGTGTAGTGGTTAGCGCTGTCGCCTCACAGCAAGAAGGTCCTGGGTTCGAGCCCCGTGGCCGGCGAGGGCCTTTCTGTGTGGAGTTTGCATGTTCTCCCTGTGTCCGTGTGGGTTTCCTCCGGGTGCTCCGGTTTCCCCCACAGTCCAAAGACATGCAGGTTAGGTTCACTGGTGACTCTAAATTGACCGTAGGTGTGAATGTGAGTGTGAATGGTTGTCTGTGTCTATGTGTCAGCCCTGTGATGACCTGGCGACTTGTCCAGGGTGTACCCCGCCTCTTGCCCGTAGTCAGCTGGGATAGGCTCCAGCTTGCCTGCGACCCTGTAGAAGGATAAAGCGGCTAGAGATAATGAGATGAGATGAGATTATGAGCACCACCATTTCGTGGATGCCAGCACATCAGGCTATGGAGTGTGCTCATATCTCAGAGCAGTGTGTATGATGGGAGAAGTTCACTGCTCCTTAATCATGGGGACGTCAAGAGTTGCACCTACGAAGATCACTACTATTCCAAGACTGGAGCTGTCAGCAGCTGTCACAGCTGTTCGTATCAGTGACTTACTGAAAGGAGAACTTGAAGTTGACTGTCTACATGAATTTTTCTGGACAGATTCTAAGGTTGTCATCGTATACATCAATAATGATGCCAGAAGGTTCCATGTCTTTGTGGCCAACCGGGTGGAGCAAATCAAACAAAGCACAGAGTCTGTTCAGTGGCGATATGTGGCTTCTGAAGACAATCCTGCAGACTATGCGTCCAGGGGTCTCGCAGTACAGCAGCTAACAGCATCCAACTGGTTCACAGGCCCAGCATTTCTGTGGCAGAAAGAGCTCCCATGTGATGTCATGGTGGGAGAAATTTCAAATGCTGATCCTGAGCTCAAAGAGGTTTACGTTCATGACACCAAAGTTGAGGAAGAGGTATCACTTTTGGATGGCTTGCACAAGTTTTCAGACTGGTCAGGACTTGTCAGGGCTATAGCTAGACTTAAGCACAGAGTAAAACAAACCAAAGGCCCTCTGAAACGTTCCAGTGAAGCTGCAACTTTAGAGGAAAGGAAAGAAGCAGAGTTGACTTTTATAAAGATGGTCCAAGAGGTCAGTTTTTCTCAAGAACTCCAGCACCTGAAACATTGCAATGATGAGCACGCCAAAGAAAGGAACAAGTTACAGAAATTGAGTCCTTTCCTGGATAAACAAAGTATCCTCAGAGTGGGAGGACGCTTAACTCATGCAGCCCTCCATCCATATGTGAAGCATCCTGCAATCCTTCCTCAAGACAGTTACGTGTCATCACTGCTCATAAAGCATTATCATGAGAAAGTATACCATCAAGGACGTGCAATGACTATTGTGATATCACGAGAGGTGGGCTGACTCTTGGCGGGACCCTTCAATCAGTGCAAGGACACAAAGGTTAAAATAAATCAAGATTTTTAATGTTATGCCTGGAAATTAAACAGAAAAGGTAACTCAAAGCCCAATGTTCAAACAAAGATGGATTCCCAAAAGTCAAACTCAAGCAATGTCTCTGGCTTTAGAACAACAAAATTATAGGCAGGTTTCCTTCAGTCCAATATCCCATCTCAGAACAAACAAAATCTTCTGCCTTACTTTGAGTCCAGTCAACAATCCCTGTAGTCTTTAGCCCGGTGGCAGCCCAGTAGCAGGCATTCATAACACAGGTGAGTCCTTCAGTGCAAAATCCTTCAGGTAAGAATTCCAGATAAGCTTTTCAACAAATACTCTGCCCAGAAGGTTCCACTCACCAAGAGGAGTACATGAACCTCTCTCCTCTCTCCTCCACATTCACACTGGGAGTTTTTGAGCTCTCACAAAGCCCTCTTACTCATTAGGCCCTCATTGGCCACAGGTGGGGTGGCACGGTGGCGTAGTGGTTAGCGCTGTCGCCTCACAGCAAGAAGGTCCGGGTTCGAGCCCCATGGCTGGCAAGGGCCTTTCTGTGTGGAGTTTGCATGTTCTCCCCATGTCCACGTGGGTTTCCTCCGGGTGCTCCGGTTTCCCCCACAGTCCAAAGACATGTAGGTTAGGTTAACTGGTGACTCTAAATTGACCGTAGGTGTGAATGTGAATGTGAATGGTTGTCTGTGTCTATGTGTCAGCCCTGTGATGACCTGGCGACTTGTCCAGGGTGTACCCCGCCTTTCGCCCGTAGTCAACTGGGATAGGCTCCAGCTTGCCTGCGACCCTGTAGAACAGGATAAAGCGGCTAGAGATAATGAGATGAGATGAGATGGCCACAGGTGTGTTGCCGTGTTGGGTGCTGAGGGTGAAGTTCCCAACTCCACCACCAGATGGAGTTATAGCTGCCAGAAGTTGGAGCCATCTGCGTGTGACATACGTAGCGCCCCTCGACGACGCAGCCTCTCAGGATATCACACTATGAACAAGCTTTGTGCCAATGGAATATGGATTCTCGGATGTAGCAAGGCAGTGTCATCATGTATTTACAAGTGCACTAGGTGCAGGAAGTTAAGAAGGTCCCCGGAACAACAAACGATGGCAGATCTTCCTGTGGAACGTACAGAAGTTGCTCCTCTTTTTACTTATTGTGGGATGGATTGTTTTGGACCATTCTACGTTAAGGAAGGAAGGAAGGAACTGAAGTGCTACGGACTACTGCTTACCTGTATGGCTTCTAGAGCAGTGCATATTGAGATGCTTGATGATCTTTCCACTGACTCCTTCATTAATGCACTACGTGCTACCATTTCCATTCACGGACCGATCCGTCAATTAAGATGCGACCAAGGTACGAACTTTGTTGGTGCCAGAAGAGAGTTTGCTGAGGCATTAGGTGAAATGAAGAAAGAGAATTTTAGGGAAGAAGGATGCGAGTTTATTATGAATACGTCAGCTTCAAGTCATATGGGTGGTGTCTGGGAAAGGCAAATTCGCACCATCCGAAGTGTCTTAACATCTATCCTAGAGCAGTCATCCAGACAACTTGACTGCTCCTCTCTCAGGACATTCCTGTATGAAGTCATGGCTGTTATTAACAGCAGGCCGTTAACCACTGATTATCTTTGTGATGCATCTTGCCCAGAGCCCTTGACACCAAATCATATCCTGACCATGAAGTCAACGATAATCTCTCCTCCTCCTGGACAGTTTGTGAGGGAAGACCTTTATCTTCGTAAAAGATGGCATCATGTTCAGTTTTTGGCCAACAGTTTCTGGATGCAATGGAAGAAGGAATACCTCTTGAATCTTCAGTGTCAGCAGAAGTGGACCAAAGACACACACAGGTTAATGACATTGTTCTTCTGCTGGATGACATGGCTCCACGCACCCAGTGGAAGTTGGCCAAGGTCACTGAAATGCTACCAGGAAGGGATGGAAGAGTGAGGAAGCTGAAGCTGTTGATTGGCGATCCTACACTTGATCCAAAGGGTAGACGTATATCCAAACCTACTTACCTTGAACGCCCTGTTCAGAAGACTGTCACACTACTGGAGGTGGATTGAGGGACTGTTTGCACCTCTATTCTTAGTATAGATCTGCAGCTAGTCTTATATAAATAATGAAAAAGGGGTATTAAAGGTGTAATTCAAATTCATAACAAAGTTCATATTTTTCCCATTAAGAAATAAAAAAAAAAAATCAGAGAATTTTGGTGGGAGTATAACTGTCATCAGTTACTTTAATAGTATGGATCATATTTTGAATATTGAGGGTAGAAATTAATCTTTTGGTTTATGTGTTCATTTTGTGAACAGTATATGTTTGTGGGCATTATAATATGCATAGGTTCTATGCTGCATTGGGGCGGAACATTTAATTGGAAGCCACTTCCTGTGGGACATAATTTTGAGACCACACACGTAAACAGAGATATTTGGTGTAACGGTGGAAAAGGAGAATATTCATAAAGTGAATGGTTTTATGTTGCTTTGCATTAACCTTTAAGTATTGTTCTGGAAGCCATCGTGGAGAAAGGTGGAAGTTATTAGCTCCTTTGGTGATAAGCTGCCAGCGAGGTATGTGACCTAATGTTTGTAATAGTTAGCTAACCTAGCTTGCTAGTTGGCTATGTTCATTTAATGATGTCTGTTAAATGAGATTAGCAACAGTTTAATTGTTTTATTATCAGTTTTCACAGGACGAATTGAACAACGATGGAATAAAGGAGTTCCCTGTGTTTTAATCGAAAACTTCGTGTCTGCGTGTTACTGGGGGAGCTACACCGTTTGACAAAACTCTCAGCAAAACAAGAACACAGCAAGGGCTGAACTGATGAATTTCAAGTTATACTACCATTTCTGTTACTCCATTAACTAACTAATCATGCATAAATGTTAGCATTTTCCACCAGCCCACAATCTGGCTATTTGAACATGGCACTGTTTTGAAATCCATCAATGGCACTGACAAGCATGGACAATTTGATCTGATTAGTTTCCATAGCACCCAGTGTATTTAAGTGACTGCTGATATGCATGAGAAGAGCACATGTCCAAGAGCCATGAAAAAGAACAGACTGGAGAAAAACAAATCCCAGAGAGAGAGAGAGAGAGAGAGAGAGAGAGAGAGAGAGAAATTCAAGCCCCTAATTAAACGAATCCTTACTTGCAGCTTTCTATGTTGTTCCCAGCAATGGCATTGAAAGCGTGAAATCCTCTGAGCTTATTAATTTCAATTATTTCAATACAGCCAGTGTAGTTGTATAAAGGCTCAGCTCCCTAAGGGAAAAGAGGAAAGAAGACAGTGTTCTTTTCTCCAAGAAATCAACAACACAAGCACATGCTTGAAGTGATTTAAATTCAGTGAGTATAAGGCATTGTGAATGTTAAGCCATGCTGCACACAATATAATCACTGTATCCTGTAGAAAATTATAAAATGTTTTTTAAATCACTTAGCATTTACATGTACATATGTCTCATGAGACTGCAAATGTTCCTGCATAAGACAAAAGCCAGATAGCTCAGAACTTGGCAGGACACATTTACTCTGAAAAGTTTTTTTTTTTTTTGGATAAAACAGTCATTCTCTGTTGTTGAATGGCTCTTGCTCCTAAGGTCTCTTCTTTTTTCCAAATTTCACAGTAGAATCTGAAATGGTATGTACCCCCATACTCAATGGCCTTGAGCTCTACTGTTTGATTTACCTCTGGTGCAGATCCTCCCTAAGAAATTAGCAACTGATTCATGGCCCTGTGTGTCTAAATCTTGGAACATGGGTCTGTCTCAGAAACTGGGTACTGTGGGGGTACCCCACTAAATATACTCACAGTCAATAAACTATATGGTTTTGAATGGTGATGTTAGTTTTAATTTGAAATAAAATGATGAAAGAAATAATACAGATAAAACTAAATCTTTTATGTGAATACTCTATTCAGAATTCGGAAAAATTCTGCAAATTTGTGGGAAAATGGCGTCTTGATCTGGGACATGATAAATGGTTGACTACATCGCATTCCCTTAAAAAGGTTGTAGTCCACTGAAAAGTCTACAATTATCACTAATTGTATTTTAAGTTGTAACTTCATACACCTAAGGATTGGTGCGCTCACAGAATAATCATAACCGTAATAAAACATCATGCAAAATATTTGATCACCGTTGTAACTCCATTTTCCGCATACCCAAAACCAATACGATCGTGTGTTTTGATCTAAACAGAAAGCCTCAGGGTCAAGGTCACTACCTCACCAAAAGTAGTAACTTAAAATCACTACGCCATATAAAAATTTAGTTATAAATCTGCGATTTTGATTTTTAAAACAAAAGCTGAAAGTTAGGTATAGAATATGTTTCTTACAGAATATGTTACGATGGTAGCTGGTCTTGTATGAATTTCTGAGCTATAAAATGAGTTGTGGTCTATTTTTTACCATAACGTGTTATTTGTGTGTGGGGAAGGACACACATTAACAATTTGCATGTGTAGAATGGAATTTTCCACTCCAACAGTTAGAAGTTGCTCGTGCTTCCATTTGTGGTCTTTCTGTTACGCGGGTGATCTGTTTGGACATTATCACTGAAAAGGTGAGTTTTGACAGTTTTATTTTGTTTTTGTCTTGCAGTATAAGGCTATAGAATGTTTCTTTTTCATCTTACTTTCATATTTCGTAGTGTTTGCGTATTTTTGGCCAATATTTTGCAACCATGGTCAATGTAGATCGAACTTTTGATAGAATCTACAGCCAGTCATTTTGCCCCGCCCCCGCCTTGCGCTCTGTCCGGTGCGTTAGTGATGTCCCGATGCTCACGCGCTGCAACAGACACCTGCGCGACCTTCAACCGGTACAGTCACTGTTCTTTTACCAGCGCCGTTATTCTCATCTTTCCGGTGTGTTCTTGATTTTTCCATTATGTCCTATTGTCCTATTTCGCCATATCAAATACCCAAAATGTATCATATTATTCATATTTAAGTGAATAATCAATTCAGTCATCATAACTTGGCATTTTTAACCCAAGCAATCAAAAAGAGGAAATTTATTCAATATTTTCACTCATCTGTGAAGGAGGGGCTTTAATTCTTCATGATGTAGTTATTTTATCTCATCTCATTATCTCTAGCCGCTTTATCCTGTTCTACAGGGTCGCAGGCAAGCTGGAGCCTATCCCAGCTGACTATGGGCGAAAGGCGGGGTACACCCTGGACAAGTCGCCAGGTCATCACAGGGCTGACACATAGACACAGACAACCATTCACACCTACAGTCAATTTAGAGTCACCAGTTAGCCTAACCTGCATGTCTTTGGACTGTGGGGGAAACCGGAGCACCCGGAGGAAACCCACGCGGACACGGGGAGAACATGCAAACTCCGCACAGAAAGGCCCTCGCCGGCCACGGGGCTCAAACCCGGTCCTTCTTGCTGTGAGGCGACAGCGCTAACCACTACACCATCGTGCCGCCCTAGTTATTTTATCTCATCTCATCTCATTATCTCTAGCCGCTTTATCCTTTTACAGGGTTGCAGGCAAGCTGGAGCCTATCCCAGCTGACTATGGGCGAAAGGCGGGGTACACCCTGGACAAGTCGCCAGGTCATCACAGGGCTGACACATAGACACAGACAACCATTCACACTCACATTCACACCTACGGTCAATTTAGAGTCACCAGTTAACCTAACCTGCATGTCTTTGGACTGTGGGGGAAACCGGAGCACCCGGAGGAAACCCACGCAGACACGGGGAGAACATGCAAACTCCGCACAGAAAGGCCCTCGCCAGCCCCGGGGCTCGAACCCAGGACCTTCTTGCTGTGAGGCGACAGCGCTAACCACTACACCACCGTGCCACCCCTAGTTATTTTATATGTAAATCAATTTTACAAAAGTATTTGAATTGTAATAAAAAAAAAATTCCACACTGGAGGTCAGATAAAGCAAGATGCTATCTTTATTCTTATTAAACATGACAAAAGAAACATTGAGTATTAGGTAAATGCAAAAAAAATAGTAAAATTAGAAAATTTATTTTTTGACCATAATGTCCCAAATGAGAGACCAGTTTCTGAGATGGACCCACATACAGTACATGGCAATCATCCCATATCTTGCTCAAAAGGTTAGAGTTCTGTCATTCACTATTTGCCACATATCCAAGATTGTCAGGATCCTAGAGAATTATAGAATGTTTAGAACTGCTCTGATGTTGACTCTTCTCACAACTTGTATTCAGAGGCAGGAGAATGCTGAGTCATGTCTGTCTTGAATATTTACATAGAATGGTGTCCTCTGAGATCCCTTCATTTGGCTGATTTTAGAATGCAACATACATGTACCCTTTATCACCCTACATATCCCATAATACTGTGTGTGAGCTAAAGTGCAGCACCTTGGGTGCATAAGACACGATATAAACTGTTTTGAGAGTATGCCACTCATGAAACAATGGATGAAGGCAGCTGCCTTCTATTTTGGACAGTGGCTAATACCCAGGAGAGTTATAGGGGTTATCTCCCTGTCACAGCTCAATGGAACAGCACCATCCACAGGCTTGGAGAGTACTGCTCTCCTTCTGCTTGTTGAAAAGCCTCCATTCAGGACACTAGAAGGTACACTATAGCCCCTTTCAACCAATACAAACCAGGTGCTAGTTCTGGGCCGCTGCTGGTTTGGAGTTGGTTCAATCTATGAGTGGTCTCAGAACCAGTTTCCTTTTCCACTAGATTGAGAGCCATCATAGAGCCATGTCATGACACGACTATATATGTTGCCACTTTCCCAGATGCTTGCCCCATTAATGCAACTAGCCTGGCCTGCTAGCATTGGTAGCACCAAGCAGAATGACAATGTTGGACGACATCATTTCTTTTTCTTCTTCGGATCGTAAAAAAATGTATGAAATGTATAAATGGTGGTCACAAAGTTTTAGCTGGTCTTGTTGGTCATGATAATCCTGCCCCTAGCCCCTGATATAAGTGCTTCCTGGTTTTAGACCAGTTTTGGTGCTGCTTTGGAACCTTCCTGGCTGAGAACCAGTTCTTTGGCTGTTGAAACATGAAGAACTGGCCCAAAATTAGGCACCAGCTCCAAACAAGGCCCGGAACTGCTTTGGTAGAAAAGGGATATATATGGCCAAAAGTATGTTAACACCTGACCATCACATCACAAGTTCGAAGAACAAAATTTTCTAGAATGTGTTTGTATGCTTTAACATTAAAAGTGACCTTTAACTACAGCTAAGGGGCCTAAACCTCTTCCTGCATGACAATGCCCCTGTGCTCAAATTGAGATTTATGAAGACCTGGTTTGCCAAGGCTGGAGTAGAAGAACTTGAGTGGCTGACAGAGGTCTGACCTCAACCCCACTGTACACTTTTGGGATGAACTGGAACACCAACTACACCCCAGGCTTTCGCGCCTGCCATCATTGCCTGACCTCACTAATGCTCTTATGCCTGGATGGGCAAATCATGTTCCAAAATCTAGTGGAAAGCCTTCAATGAAGAGAGGAGGCTGTTAAGGGTGCAAAGAGAGATGGATGCCCATGATCTTGTAATATGGGCGTGATGGTCAGATGTCTACTTACTTTTGGCCATATAGTGTATCACCATGTATAATATCCTCCCCCATACTGGTGTTGCTCCTGCCTTCAGAACTATAGCTTCTTTAGCTTCCAGTGATCCCTTTCTTTGGTACATGTCCAATAACCACATGACTGATTTTAATGATGAGCAACTACCCCTGTTTTTAATTCATTACAACCCCACACTGGGTCCTATCTGGGGGTTATATGATACTGATATTGTGGTTTGTTGCTGTCAAGTGTGTTTATCAGGGAATCATCCATGCTTTTTCTTATTTGTTCTTACCCATACTTATTACTTATTCAAGCCCAACCTGCTTAGTTCTGAGGATTAATTAAGCTCCATTCACTCTAAAAGCCTAAACACCAATCTCTAATTCAATTTATTTTCTCAGGTCGTTGACCTTATTCAATGTGGCCTATATTTAACTGTAGTATGAACACCTTCTTGAACTAACCTTGCATGTACAAATCGCCAAAAAGCAAATGCAGCTTCATATTTCATTTTTGAACAGCTGCTTGGGTCAATGTTGGTCTGTTACATAGAATTCAAACTATTTTTTTTATTTCTTTGTGTGTCAAGTTATGCAGAAATTATGTTTCATGCTACTTGCACCCTGCAGCCAGAGTGAGGAGTTTGTTTCTATGGTAACCATTAATGACTCCAGTCAACTTACATAAATCTCACAAGATTCAGCGGCACAGAATTACATTCTATACTGACAGTGTGAAACTACAGTGTGAACACAGACCTGCATGTCCTGCATTTCTCCAACATCCTTTATTTCTGTCTTTTCACATTGCCTGTCTGATATTTGTGATAATTTTTCTTCTATTACTCGAACAGTTTGAATCTACACATTGATACCTGTGTACTATACACTTGCATTTGCAACCACCTCTGACTCACCATCATTGCATCATATATAAACACAGCCTGCCTCTCATCCAGAACAAAGAAAATAATTTTAATAGAAGATGTCTACTGCTGCATGAACTAAGGCATGAAAAATTTTAATCTGTCATGTATTAATACAAAAAAACCCAAAACAAACAAACAAACAAACAAACAAACAATGCATAATCTTACCTTATATGAAGAATAAGTGAGAGGCAGACCTCCTACAAAAACGTGGCCAGTTGTTTGGAAAGTTACTCCTAACCAGTAATTGTTTGGATTACTTTGAGCATGTTGAAAGCCAGACACAGTAACCTCTGCTTCACATGGAGCGAGAGCCTGTCTGTGGAGGAAAAGCGTTTTATTAAAATAATGGCTCACAGAATAGTCAAGAATATGGATGAAGATGAGAACTACATAACTGCATGCAGGCAGTGAAATCATATTAGAATATTTAAAGCTAACATTAGGACCATGTTTATCTCTTTGCTCAGCGGTAGTAAATATGCTGAATTTAATGATCTCTAGTTTACTTTGCAGCAAAGATATAACACTCTCCTTTTTATGTTCAGAATATTTCTTCTTTGCCTTAGGAAACAACAATTATTATAAAAGCCAAGCAATCTAATTTGCATTTTATGGCTATGTTTTACCTCTTTTTAATACTCACACCAAAACAGTTTGTGGAGAATATGATAAACATTGTTTCCATGGATACAGAAGAGAAAGGAGTGCTTTAAAAGCAAAGGAGAATACATAATGAATTTGGTATTCATTATTTTCTGTTCGACATGGCACATCAAATTTTAGCACACAGTTATGACTTTAAAGTTCTCACTTTTCTCCTCTACACATGATTTATTCCCCTGTTTTTATAATGACTCAGTGTTAAAAACATGGACAAGGAAATGACAGGAGAGAAAAAAACATCTCACATGTCTCTAAGCAATTTATAAAGTCATGAATTGCAGTTTTGGTCTCTACATGGAATATAAATATCATTGAATAAGGGTGCCTTTTATTGATTTATCTCACACTAAAATGAGAAAAAAATCTAACCTTTTACTGAAGTAAATTTATTCTAAGGAAAACCTTATCCAAATAAACATTTCAATTATTGACAGACTTAGATATTCATCTCTCTCTCTCTCTCTCTCTCTCTCTCTCTCTCTCTATATATATATATATATATATATATATATATATATATATATAGGGCGGCACGGTGGTGTAGTGGTTAGCGCTGTCGCCTCACAGCAAGAAGGTCCGGGTTCGGGCCCCTTGGCCAGCAAGGGCCTTTCTGTGTGGACTTTGCATGTTCTCCCCGTGTCCATGTGGATTTCCTCCGGGTGCTCCGGTTTCCCCCAAACACATGCAGGTTAGGTTAACTGGTGACTCTAAATTGACTGTAGGTGTGAGTGTGAATGGTTGTCTGTGTCTGTGTGTCAGCCCTGTGATGACCTGGCGACTTGTCCAGGGTGTACCCCGCCTTTCACCCATAGTCAGCTGGGATAGGCTCCAGCTTGCCTGCGACCCTGTAGAACAGGATAAAGCGGCTAGAGATAATGAGATGAGATGATTTATATAAGTTAATCAGTTATTCCATAAAAGTGAGTCGTACATGAACTGACAGCCGACTCGGCGTTCCATGCCACGTCCATGTACAACAAGATTGAATGGAATAACTGTTTTATTCTCTCCACATTTACTGGATTTTGAGAAACAGAGCATTTTTAATTTTTTGCAAATTCGATCAATAAAAACTTCATACAAAACGTCCGATAAAATAATTTCCGCTTAGAATGTAAACAAACCAGGTGAAATGACAGTAGCAATTTGTGAAAAATGCTCATTCATCTCATCTCATTATCTCTAGCCGCTTTATCCTTCTACAGGGTCGCAGGCAAGCTGGAGCCTATGCCAGCTGACTACGGGCGAAAGGCGGGGTACACCCTGGACAAGTCACCAGGTCATTACAGGGCTGACACATAGACACAGATAACCATTCACACTCACATTCACACCTACGGTCAATTTAGAGTCACCAGTTAACCTAACCTGCATGTCTTTGGGGGAAACCGGAGCACCCGGAGGAAACCCACGCGGACATGGGGAGAACATGCAAATTCCACACAGAAAGGCCCTCGCCGGCCCCGGGGCTCGAACCCAGGACCCTCCCGCTGTGAGGCGACAGCGCTAACCACTACACCACCGTGCCGGCCCGTGAAAAATGCTATAATAATAATTCTTGAAAAATAAAGAAGATACGTTCTTATCAAATACTTTCATTCCATATTTTGTTGTTTTTTTTTATATTTTTTGGGGTTTTGTTTTCGAGTAGAGTTTTTATTTTGTCCTTGGTTGGTTGACAAAATAAAAACTCTACTCAAAAATAACCCCCCCCAAAATACACAAAAACCCAACAAAATATGGAATGAAAGTATTGATAGTAAGAACATATCTTTTTTTATTTTTCAAGAATTATTATTATAACATTTTTTCACAAATTGCTACTGTCATTTCACCGGTTTGTTTACATTCTAAACGGAAAGGATTTTGTCGGACGTTTTGTCTAAAGTTTTTATTTATTGAATTTGCAAAAAATAAAAATAAAAAATGCTCTGTTTCTCAAAATTGAATAAATGTGGATAGAATAAAACAGTTATTCCACTCAAGCTTGTCGTACATGGCTTATAGCTGACTCAGCACTACGCGCCTCACTGGCTATCAGCTCATGTCTGACTCAATTTCATGGAATAACTGTTAAATATTCTATCCACATTCAGTGGATATAAGCAATCGCGTAGTCTGCTTGGCTACTCTACTGCTAGGCTATCAGCTCGTATAAGAGAAAAACAAAATGGCGGAGTGCATCAAGTCAGATATATCACTTTGTTATCAAGTATTTAAAAGAAACAGACATAGCTAAAATAATATAGTTGCTTCCCCCCAATATTGCCTGTTCCACACTCCAGCCCAGTTGGTGGCAGTATTGCACCTTTAAATTGGTTTGCCAATGGCCAAAAAACCCTAAAGAGGAAGAAGAAAATGGCAGTCCATGTTACTGAACCAACCGAAGACAAAATGAAAACTCAACTCGAAAACAAACCCCTCCCCCCAAAAAAAAGCAACAAAATATGGAATGATAGTATTTCATGGTAATAACATATTTTTTTTATTTTTCAAAAATTATTATTATAGCATTTTTCACAAATTCCTACTGTCATTTCACCAGTTTGTTTACATTCCAAGTGGAAATGATTTTGTCGGATGTTTTATATAAAGTTTTTATTTATCAAATTTGCAAAAAATAAAAATGCTCTGTTTCTCAACATCCAGTGAATGTGGACAGAACAAAACAGTTATTCCACTCAATCTTGTCGTACATGGCTTATAACTGACTCAGTGCTACGCGCCTTGTCGGCTATCAGCTCATATACAATTTGATTTCATGGAATAACTGTTTACACACACACACACTGTATATCATATACAGTACCAGTACACTTCATGTTCATGTCTTAAAGTAATAATGGACTGTCATTTCTCTTTACTTAGTTGAGTGGTTCTTCAAATAATTTGGATTACTACAGTTGTGGAATAGTGCTATTTATTTTTTTATTATTATTTACTGTTTGATCTCAAACACATTAAAAAGGCAAGAAACTTCACTAATTAATTTTTGTCAAGGCACACCTGTTAACTGGAAATCATTCCAGGTGACTACCTCATGAAGCTGGTTAAGATAATGCCAATAGTGTGCAACGCTTTAAGGTTTGAAGAATCTAAAATATGAAACATGTTTTGGTTTTATTTTTTAACACTTTTTTTTGTTTACCACATAATTCCATTTGTTTCATCTCATCTCATTATCTCTAGCCGCTTTATCCTTCTACAGGGTCGCAGGCAAGCTGGAGCCTATCCCAGCTGACTACGGGCGAAAGGCGGGATACACCCTGGACAAGTCGCCAGGTCATCACAGGGCTGACACATAGACACAGACAACCATTCACACTCACATTCACACCTACGGTCAATTTAGAGTCACCAGTTAACCTAACTTGCATGTCTTTGGACTGTGGGGGAAACCGGAGCACCCGGAGGAAACCCACGCGGACATGGGGAGAACATGCAAACTCCACACAGAAAGGCCCTCGCCGGCCCCGGGGCTCAAACCCAGGACCTTCTTGCTATGAGGCGACAGCGCTAACCACTACACCACCGTGCCGCCCCCATTTGTTTCATATGTTATTTAATAGTTTTGATGTCTTTAGTATTGTTCTACAATGTAGAAAATAGTCAAAATACAGAAAAACCTATGAATGAGTAGGTGTGTTCAAACTTTTGACTGGTACTGTATATTATCTTTTACTAAATATCTTTTATTTTATTTATTTTTCACCTCCTGTTTCACTCAAGTATGAATATAAGGTTGCATAGAGACCACATTCCCTTAGTCATTTATCACCATGGGGACAATTAGAGAACACACAATGTTGTTAACCTTTATGAATCATCTAGTGGGTATAAAAATGGCTACATACCCGAAATCCACTGTTAAAGCAATAATTAACAAGTTTGAAACAACCTGAGCTGTAATGAACCTGCATAGAAGATGATAGTATATTATTCCCCACGTACAGTGAGAAAGATGGTTAGAAAGACAAAAAGGATTATCATTGGAAATTTGTACAAGATGTAGGCAATTTGGGGTCAAAAAGATTCCAAATCTACAATTAGATACCATCTTTATGTCAACAAAATATTTTTGTACCAAAAGAAAGCATTTTCTTTCAATTAACCACAAATATGAGCACTTGGATGCTACTGGAACACTGACTGGACCTGGGTTCAATGGGAAAATGAGACATAAATCAGCTTTTTGACAACAAATACTTCAGGATGGTCATACAGAAAAGAACCTAAATCCCCTTTGTTAAGTATCGAGAAGGATCTGTGGTGATGATGTGAGGATATTTTTCTTCCAAAGGCCCTAAGAACCTTGCTAGGACTCTTGGTATCATGGACCTGCTGAACACAAGGAGATTTTAAATGAAAATCTAGCAGCATGTGTGAAGAACTGGGTCGGGGTTGGTTCTTCCAGTAGAACAATGATCCACAAGATATCTCCAAATACACAAAACATGATTCAGTGACAAACGAATAGAGTTTTTGACACAGCTGTCCAAGACTCCTGTCCTAAACCCCTTTGAAACCCTGTGAAGTGAACTATAATAATAATAATAATAATAATAATAATAAGTATTTATTGCATAAGCTAAAATTACATATCCTATGTAACGATATATAAAAACTAAAGGGCAAAAAGATTACAGAATAATATAAGCTAAATGTTTCAAACATAATATGTAGTACTAAAGTGTAATAATGCTACATGAGATATGGATAATTGCAAATAATAATAATAACAAATGTGATGTACAACTTCTAATTAGGCGGCACGGTGGTGTAGTGGTTAGCGCTGTCGCCTCACAGCAAAAAGGTCCGGGTTCGAGCCCCATGGCCGACGAGGGCCTTTCTGTGCGGAGTTTGCATGTTCTCCCCGTGTCCGTGTGAGTTTCCTCCGGGTGCTCCGGTTTCCCCCACAGTCCAAAGACATGCAGGTTAGGTTAACTGGTGACTCTAAATTGACCGTAGGTGTGAATGTGAATGCTTGTCTGTGTCTATGTGTCAGCCCTGTGATGATCTGGTGACTTGTCCAGGGTGTACCCCACCTTTATCTAAACATGATCCAGAAGCGCAGACATCTTCTCTGGGCCAAGGCTCATTTAAAATGGACTGTGGCAAACTGAAAAACTGTTCTGTGGTCAGACAAATCAAAATTTGAAGTTCTTTATGGAAATCAGGGATGCCGTGTCATTCGGACTAAAGAGGAAAAGGACGAACCAAGTTGTTATCAGCGCTCAGTTAAGAAGCCTGCATCTCTGATGGTATGGGGTTGCATTAGTGTGTGTGGCATGGGCAGCTTACACATCTGGAAAGACACCATCAATGCTGAAAGGTATAGCCAGGTTCTAGAGCAACGTATGCTCCCATCCAGATGACATCTCTTTCAGGGAAGACCTTGCATTTTCCAACATGACAATGCCAAACCACATACTGCATCAATTACAGCATCATGGCTGCATAGAAGAAGGGTCCGGGTACTGAACTGGCCAGCCTGCAGTCCAGATCTTTCACCCATAGAAAACATTTGGTGCATCATAAAACGGAAGATATGACAAAAAAGACCTAAGACAGTTGAGCAACTAGAATCCTACATTAGACAAGAATGGGTTAACATTCCTATCCCTAAACTTGAGCAACTTGTCTCCTCAGTCCCCAGACGTTTACAGACTGTTGTAAAGAGAAAAGGGGATGTCTCACAGTGGGAAACATGGCCTTGTCCCAACTTTTTTGAGATGTGTTGTTGTCATGAAATTTAAAATCACCTAATTTTTCTCTTTAAATGATACATTTTCTCAGTTTAAACATTTGATATGTCATCTATGTTCTATTCTGAATAAAATATGGAATTTTGAAATTTCCACATTATTGCATTCCATTTTTATTTACAATTTGTACTTTGTCCCAACGTTTTTGGAATCGGGGTTGTGTGTGTATATATATATATATATATATATATATATATATATATATATATATATATATATGGCGGCATGGTGGTATAGTGGTTAGCACCGTTGCCTCACAGCAAGAAGGTCCGGGTTCGAGCCCCGTGGCCAGCGAGGGCCTTTCTGTGCAGAGTTTGCATGTTCTCCCGTGTCCGCGTGGGTTTCCTCCGGGTGCTCCGGTTTCCCCCACAGTCCAAAGACATGCAGATTAGGTTAACTGGTGACTCTAAATTGACCGTAGGTGTGAATGCGAGTGTGAATGGTTGTCTGTGTCTATGTGTCAGCCCTGTGATGACCTGGCGACTTGTCCAGGGTGTACCCCGCCTTTCGCCCGTAGTCAGCTGGGATAGGCTCCAGCTTGCCTGCGACCCTGTAGAAGGATAAAGCGGCTAGAGATAATGAGATGAGATGAGATATATATATTAAACAGAGATGGGGCCACTAACACTGCCCTGGGTGGTGCCTTGGTTGACCTCCTTTCAATGCTCTACAAAGGCATTGTGGATGACCCTTTGTTGCCTATGTTAAAAAAAAAATAGATACAGATTCATAACATATGGATTCAATGTACGTTTTTTAAGTTTTTCAGATAGTAAACAATCCTGAATTGAAAAGAAGACTCAATGCTGTTATGCTGGAAAGGTGCACACAGCACCCAATACAGGGGTGTCAATAATCGTGATTTTTTTTTGTTAAAAATTTATTTTTGATCAGGATTATTTATTTTCTCAAATTAGAGATTAGCTTTCTCTTATATTTTCCATGTGATATGAAGCTAAAAAAGACATTTTTTCACAACATTACTTTTAACATATCTTTAGCAAGGACACCGATAACGTGACTGTTATGTAGCAGAGGAGTAATGTAGAAGAACACAATTCAGGCTAAATGGATAAAAAGCTTTGCACGCTTATCTAGAGTGCTGTACTTTAACACCTCCCCATCCCCTGGCCTTGACTGGGAGTCTGTGAAACCATGTTCATTTTCAAATATATGTTGATCAAGCCTCATCATTCACAAAAGTTTGTGCTATTTTCCCACCTCTACCCCCTCCTCAGGCTGTCCCCCCTCTCAGCTGCTACCCCCACCCCCAGTCCACTTTTTAGCAGTTTTGAAAATATGCAGTGGGCAGAGTTATGCTAAGGTGTGTGGATGAGGTTACACTTTAAGAAAGCTTTAGCTCCACCCACTTAGCACAATCATGCCACATCATAAATCCCTGAAAGGCTTGTTATGTGGCATTGTGACATCCACGTCAGTTCATTTTATAAACCTTATAAACCACACATAGTGTGAACTTACATGAAATCACCTTTATTTTAAACTTGTTTTTCTTAAAAAAACTTACAACAGAGGAATTTTTCAATTTGTTGAATTGAAAAATGAACATGAAAAATGGCATGAAATATTCCAATAAACTTTTCTGTGAATGTATCTTTCAGAAGAGTATAAATTATGCTAATTTACACATATTTAACTACACAAAGTCTTATTCAATAACTAATTAACTAAATAAATAAATCCATTTTGATATTTTTTGCTTTTAAAAAATACACTATTCACTTGTAAAGTCTTACATGCTTAATCTCAAATTGATTTCTAAAAAGTATTGTGATTTTACCATCAATGTTTTAAAGGGAGCCCATTTTGAAAAAAAAAGTACTATTCAGTGCTTTTATCATTTGGGTATCTGGAGTGTCTACCAACCCACAAACTTTAAAATAAGAAACTCCAATCAGTTTCTTTTGGGCTGCCTATTTGAGAAAACATGTGCTTCAACAAGTCGTTCAGATTTGGCTCCCTATTTATGTCACAAGGGTTGCTCATTAGAATTATGCCACCCCCCTCATCTGAGTATCTCCACTCATGACTTGAGTACTGCTTTTGTGAATGAATATTCACAAGGATATTATTCATTAATTCATTAATATTAATATTTTGATTTCATGAATTTAGTGAATTTAAATAATATTTTGACTTAATGAATATTGATATTCATTAATATTCCTGAGCTGTGCTTCTCTCCATCAGTGAGGCACTTCATGCAGCATGTGCCACCTCCCTCTCCTCTGTCCTGATTCTCTTTGACCTTTCTACTGTATTTGACACCATTGATCACCCCATCCTCCTGTCATCCCCATCAGCACTGGGGATCTATGGGATAACCCTGGATTGGTTCAAGTCCTACCTCTCTGGTCGCTCTTTCCAGGTTACCTAGGCTGGTACAGCATCACCAGGCCCACTTACCACTGGTGTCACCCAATGTTCAATCCTTGGTCTGCTTCTCTTCACCCTATACACCAAGTCTGTCAGCCTGATTATCTCTGCTCAAGGTCTATCCTACCACTGCTATGCTGATGACACTCAATTGTTTCTCTGTTTTCCTCTTTCTGACACACAGGCCTCTGCTTGCATCTCTGCTTGCCTCCATGACCTCCAGAGCTGGATGGACAACCACCACCTGAAGCTCAAACCAGGCAAGACAGAGGTGATCTTCATTCCCACTCCCTCCTCTTCACCCTTGGATTTTGTCATCTCCCTGGGGGACATCTTTATGTCACCTTCACCCAGTGCGGAGATCCGAGGGGTGGTGTTCGACAACAGACTCTCCTCTTTGAAGAACATCACTGCAGTGACCCAGACATGATTTCTCCTTTACAACATTCGAATGATCCACCCCTTCCTCCCCACCTACTCTACTTAGCTCCTGGTCCAAGTGCTGATCCTCTCCCACTTGTGCCGCTTTTCCACTACAAACGCAGCTGAGTTGGGCTGAGCTGTGCCGTGCTGAGTTGGGCTGAGTCGAGCTGAGTGGGGCTGTTGGAGTTGCATTTCGACTACAACTGCGCTGAACCGTGCTGGCTGGAAGTGGGTGGACACATTGGGTGGAGTTAGCGAAAGTGGGTGGACTTCACATGATGTCGTTAGGCGGCGCAAACAGTGACATCAGTGATCTTTTAAGCGGTAGTCTCACGACCCGGATAGTAAACAATAAACATGGAGGACATGGAGTCGTTAGTGTTGCTGGTCTTGGTGCTGTGGCTTGTTGTCACCGACAACACCAACAGATACTGGCAAGAGCGTATAGATGAGGCGAGGCGCATAAGGCTTCAGAAATTCTCGTAATTCGTAATTCTTCTTCTTCCGTGTTTACGGTGTTTACAGATCCCAGCGTGCTCGTGGGGCGTGTGTGGGCATGTGAGGACACTCCTCCTCACCAATCAGTGCACAGGGGAGTGTCTGCTCACGCCCCTAGCCCCACTCGGCTCGGTTTGGCTCGCTTCAGCCCTACTCCAAAACCGTGCAAGTTTTGGGGGCTGAGCAGGGCTGAAGCGAGCTGAGTCGTGCTGCTCTAAGGTAGTCGAAACGCAAGCTGTGTCGGGCTGAAGTGAGCTGAAGCGAGCTGAAGTGAGCTGAAAAAGGGTAGTGGAAAAGGGCCATTGGACTACTGCCACTCTCTCCTCGCCGGCCTCCCGGCATCTGCCACCAGACCCCTGCAGCTCATCCAGAATGCTGCAGCCCACCTAGTCTACAACCTCCCTTGTTCCTCCCATGTTACCCCTCTTCTCACTGCCCTTCATTGGCTGCCTGTCACAGCTCACATCAAATTTAATACATTGGTGTTAGCTTACAAGGCAGTTAAGGGGTCAGGTCCAGCATACCTCCAGAGATTGTTCTGACCCTAGATGCCAGCCAGAGCCCTATGCTGTGCTGCTACTGCTTACCTGGCCCCTCCTCCTCTCTGCTCCTGCAAAGCCGGCTCAAGACTGCTGTCTGTCCTAGCCCCCTGTTGGTGGAAGGACCTTCCCATCGGGGTTTGATCCACTGACTCCCTGACCACCTTCAAGTGCAGAATGAAGGCAAACCTCGCCCCTGCTTCTCTGCCCACTGTAAAATCACATAGTTGTCTTAGCTGTCTTGGCCAGCCTAGGTTGTGAACTGTCTAGCCTGTTCATGATAGTGTTAGCCATTGGGGTTTTTATTTTTCTCTATTTAGTTGTACTTTGTCAGCTCATTTGTATGGTTGGTTTGTTTTCCTTGGCTGTTTGCTGATTGTTGTTACCTCCACAGCATATTACAATATACTATACCGGTATGTTATTCTGTCACTTGTTTAGATGTTCAGAACTTCTTGTGCCTAACTTTTGCACTTCTTGTATGTCACTCTGGATAAAAGTGCCTGCTAAATGCCTGTAATGTAATGTAAAGGAAAGTGCTATCTGATCGGCTGGTGCAAGTGGGGTGGGGTGAGCAGCGGCTCATTATCATTAAAGGAACAGGTACTCAAATCAACCATTTTGAACAGGGCTCTTTAGACATGGTGAGAAGGGAGCTATGGTGCTTTATCCTTGTGGTATTTTGACCAAAGCATGTCACAGACACTTTATTAAGACCTCAGGGAACTGTGTCAACTTGTGGAAAAAGGAATAGGTCACCTTTAAGTAATGATACAGTGAGATGCAATCCATTTCAATATTTCAATATTACAGCATCGTTTCTATTGAATCACCACATAAAACCAACAAATTAAATTTTCACCCTGTGCCAATAGAGTGAAAATCTAATTAAAGGCGTAGTTTCATCTTTTTAATTAACGCTATTGTTCTGTGTACTTGGGCAGATTGTTTGCACTAGATTCTTTTCTGCGTTTACGCTTGACGGCCTGTAAGAAGATGGAAGCTTGTGCACATTAGAATGGAATAGCTGACTTTCTATTACAAGAAAAACCCACAGAGGGGAAAATGCACACACACACACACACACACACTCCTTTCATTCCCAAAACCTGACACCAATGTTTCACATAGGGTACTCCCACAGGGCATTCCCGTATCATATATGAAACTTGGCTTCAGACACACCTAATAAATTGTGTTATAACAGCTATATCAAATAATATTTGATTGTGTCAAGGCAGTGACAGGCTATTAACAGCACATAATAAAACAAAGACAACTGTGAGCTGATGTCATCTCTTCTTTGACTCATCCTTTCTTCCTTCCTTCCAGTTATAGAAACCTGGGAAATTCCCAAAGCTAATTCTGCCTTTCCAATAACAGGGGAGAAAAGATAATTATCTTAGAGCAGATTCTGAGCTTAACATGTGCAGCAGGAGGCTAGCTGCCTGCAGATGCTTTGGGCCCACAAGATAGTGTCTCATGACAGCCCACTGACTGAAAAAAAGAGTGAGGCCTCAAAAAAAAAAGGTAAACGCATGGCTTGCTAAGCCTGTAACTGTGTTCTGCTCGACATTGGTGGCTTGGCACCTTGCCAGAGGGCAGCAGGCCCTGCTAGTCCTTGAGTCTGTCAGTCCCAGTAGACCTCTGTTACATATAAAAAGAATTGTTCCTGGCGGAGTGATATATTAAAAAAGGCCAACGACAGAGAGGACCTTGGTGCTCTAGGGGGCCGGTCCGAGGTGTCAGTAGCTCAGACAAGCCCTTAGTGGGACAATTCTTCTGGGATGGAGACATGCCTCAAATATTTTACTTTTCCCTCCTAACATCACCATGCTTTCTTTTTTCCTTCTCTCTGTACAGTTTTTCATTCTTTTAAAGGGCTGATGGTGAGCAATGAGATTTTGGCAGCTGGTTGGATTGTCCATGAGGTGTTTTCGTAAAATTTGACAGTGAAAAATAGACAGAGGCAGTTTAATGCTTTTAAAATAAAAAGGCTGGCTAGGAGTCAAGGTGCAGTATGTTTAACTGATAGATCATGAAGGGAAATTGCTATTTTCCAATATCTTTAAGGTCTGATTGTAATTGGAAAAGATAAAGACATGATGCAATCAGTCATATCTATTTTATAAATAAACAGGTCTACTTGAAAAAGAAAAAAAAACTTGCAAAAATACATGACTGAAAAGTCTACTAACTGCATAACATGCACCTCAGTATTTCCTGAAAATAAATTGAGATGGTAAGGAAAATGCAAATAAAAAAGAAAGCAGTTATTTGTAAATCTACTTTGATTGTATTTCATTACAGATGGAATGAACCCAATATATTTCACATTTTGTCTGGCCAACTTCATTTGTTACTATACATCCAGTCCTGCATTTCAGGCCTACAATACATTCCAATAAATGTTAGGTTGGGGCATTTTAGGGCTAGTAATGAGGTAAAACAATTAAATAATGATGTGATTTGAAACAGGTGAAGTCGACAAGTAATTGTCATCATGATTTGATACAAAATCAATGTCCAGGAAAGGCTGAGTCTTTGAGAAGCAAAGATGGGCCGAGGATCTCCAGCTTGTCAACAAATGTGTGAGAAAATAATTGAAATGTTTAAAAACAATGTCCCTCAAAGAAAGATAGGAATGGATTTGGATATTTGACTCTCTATGGTGCATAATGTCATTAAAAGGTTCAAGGAATCTGGAAGAATTTCAGTGCATAAAGGGCAAGGGCACAAGCCTAAGCTGAACACCTGTGATCTCCGATCCCTCAGATGGGATTGCATCAAGAACCATCATTTATCTGTAGCTGATGGGCTCAGGATTACTTTGGCAAACCTTTGTCAAGCACCACAATATGGCGTTACATCTACAAGTGCAAGTTAAATATTTACTGTGCAAAAAGGAAGCCTTATGTTAACTGTGTCCAGAAGTGCTGTCAACTTTTCTGGGCTTGGAGTCATGTGGGATGGACCATCACACAGTAGAAATGTGTATTGTGGTCAGACAAATCAGTATTTCAGGCCTTTTTTGTAAGAAATGGACACTGTGTGCTCCAGACGAAAGACGAAAAGGATCCTCCAGACTGTTACAAGCAAAAAGTCCAAAACTCTGTATGTTGCCAGGGTCTGTCATGGTATGGGGTTGTGTCAGCACCCTTGGCAAAAGTAACTTCCACTTCTGTGATTGCAGCATTAATGCAGAAAAGTCCATTGAGATTTTGCAGCAAAATATTCTGCCTTCAAGACGACATCTTTTCCAAGAATATGTCAACAAAACAATGCAAAACCACAATCTGCACACATTACAAAGACATGGCTATAGAAGAAGAGGGTACCTGTCTCCTCTGGTCCCAATAGAGAATGTGTGATGACTTTTCAAATGAAAAATATAACAATGACCCTATACTGTTGCACACCTTAAGACCTGTTTGCAAGAAGAATGGGACAAAATAACACCTGAAGCACTTCATCACCTGGTGTCTTCAATCTACAAAACTATAAATGATTATTTCCAAATCATTGTTTTCAGTTTTAATTTCAATATATCTTCCCAACTTTTTCTGATTTGGGCTTGTAAATTAATGAACATGAGAATGCTTAGCTGAGCCTGAAGAGCTACTTGCAAAGGAAGACAGGGTTTCAAACTGACATGCAGGGGGAAAAACACCTAGCTTTATATATGAGAGCATCACTTCATTTCAAAAGATTCACTATCATTTAGAAAGATTTATGAAGAGCCATTTTTAAAATATTCATTACAGTATTGTTAAGTCCATTTTGCAGATAGCCAGGCATTACAGGGTACTTTCTGAATGACCTGAATGCCAGTTATAAAGAAGAATACAGTTCATTTTAGAGCTTCTTGTTGTAAAAGAGAAAGTCTTTATGCAATTCCAGTAAAACTGTAATATAATATCAATGTATACTGTTAAAAAACTCAATCTAAAGGGCTATACCACATATGAAAAACTACTTTTAGTGGTCTCACTCTCTATGCCAGTATATCATAACATCACGACATTAACACATACCTGTTACTTTCATGATAAATGTGTGATGGCTCATGAAAACCAGTCAGATATCATTGTGGCTGAATTCTTAAAAAATGCAGAAATATCATTTTTTGACCAAAGTCTAAATGCATGAATGCAGGAAATAAATTATTAGTGACATGTTGAACCCAATGGTTTTTACATTAATGCATTTATTTCTGTACACACTAAAAGTTCTTCAAATTGCCTGTCAATGATGATGTGTTTGATTTGTGAGCCAACACTTTATCTTCACATCAGTTATTTTGGGAAACATTTGCCTCAAGTATTGAAATCCTTCACCTTCCTTGTTCATTGCTTTCAGAAATTTTTCATCAGCCCAAGTTTTACATGAAGAAGCAAAAACATCCTTGTTGGAAAATTGCTTAATGTACCACAATTTTCTATCCTGAAACCAAATGATTATGGCATGGTCAGTCCTTTTTAAAGTAATAAGACACTTTACCCTGGCTGTCCCATTCCCAAATGAAATAATGGTACTTGGTGTATCTGAGCTGCATTCCTAGCAGCAATGCCATTATTTTCTGATCACCACAGATGTTCCAGTTGCAGGTGCTATACAGGATGTGTTACAATAAGCCTGCCATATGTGTGTGCTGCAACACCAATTGGTTCTAAAGGATAGGCATTATCATTGTGTAACAACATGACTAATCAGTAAAAAGACACCACTGTTGTGGGTCATGTTCAGAACAGAAATGCATATTTCCAATATGATCAAAGAAATTTGTCAAATCTCCTTGGTGGCTGAGAAAATGTATTTATTTATTTATTTATTTACCTGGTAACAGCAAAGCTATCCTTGCAGACTTGAACTCAGCAGCTTCTAAATCCCTGACCATGTCATTTAACTGAAACTGCTATGAGACGAGACTCACTGTATGCCAGTGGTTCAAAATCTGGATCAGTGTCTATTTTCCAAATCAGGCTTGTGCATTATGGTATCTTCATGGGATTCCTCTATCCTCCATGTCCCTTGTGGCCTGGGGACTGGCAGACTGTCATCATGCAGCACTGGCCTCATGGCCGGAGACAGATTGGGACATTTAATGATTTCCTTGATTTTAGTAGAGAAGCCAGAGACAATGGTCAGACTGTAGTAACAGTCTGTTACAAGATCCCTCTGCTCCTGCCATGCCATGTGATTAATAAATGGCATTGACTTCTGAGTACCTCTGAGCCAAACTCTATCATTGGCAGTGCATGTTGCACAACAAATGTGAAGAGTCCAAGCTTAGTATTGTATTGTATTACATCAAGTTCAGAACCAATGTAAGTATATGCTTTCATAATAAGTGTAGTCATGTGCTGTCTTTGAGATTTAAGTGTACCTATACTCACCGCAAAGGTAACAGAACCTGAGTAATCAATCTGCAGCAGTGTATGTGAATGCTTTTAGACCCTGAACAACACCTGTACTGTCAGTATCAATCCTGTCCATAGTCATGAATACCCAAGTCTAATAATTTCCTCTTTGTGTCATGTGGCATGCATGCCCAGGCATGTCTGGACACAGTCAAGAAAAAAAAAAATTACTTTTGGACAACATTGAAATTAGGCAAAGAATGTTACCTCATGTGTACCACATATTCTTTGCCATCATTGACCTGTCCTTTGGTATTAATTCTATGAATTCCCTCTTCTTGGCTGCAGGAAAAATCGTACTGAGAAAAGAAGACAAATGAATGATTACAAGCATAAACTGAAGCTTAAATTTTAAGATGCTCAAGAGAATTTTAGCCAACTATTTTACAGTACTAATTTGAAAGTGAGATTTTAAAGTGATACCGACACAAACAGGTCTCCTCTGTGTCATTTTATAGATTTTAACACAAACTTTCAATTTTCAATGTAATCGCAAGGTGTGGAGATGAAAACTCAACAAAATAAAACATTTAAACCTCCCGCCACAAAGTGATGCCTGGAATTCCCTTCCCTTCTGCTGAGAATGGCCCAAACTGGAAATGACATATTGGTGAACCCCTGCCTGGAAGATGTGCTGACAGAACATGGCTGAAAACATGTGGGCGGTCTTATATGATGGGGATGAAGAGGAGTTAGTTGGGGAAGAGGAAGCTTGGGATAGAGCCCTACCAGTTTGAGCTGTACCAGGACCGTCACATTGACAACCAAAGTGAAGTCAGTGACTGACACTCAGATCTCAGCAAACTGACAAGTGGACACAGTGAAGGGATGATTGTAACAGACCACCTGTTTTTGTTTATATTAATAATTACCAGTATCAGCCATTGTTAGAATCTTTTATTGACATAATTGTTAGTATACTACTAATTCCTGTCAATAAGTTATAACTCAGGCCAAGATTAAATTTTTGTTCCAATTCAGCAATTGCCTACCAAATACCGACCTCCCAAAAGTGGAAAGTAGTCACAAGACTGCAGCCAGTGTACCAGAACAGTACTAGTGTAGATCTACTCTTATTTTACCTGAAGGATAAAATAAAATATTTTCCCAGCTACTTAAGAATACCTACCCACTGTTCAAACCTGTGTTTGTCATTATTTTCAAGGATTTTCAAAACTCTGGAGTAATGGAGTATGTGTACAGTACAATAGAGTGCAGCATCTGTGTGCCAGTTGCTTTATTTTTATGGAGTCATACAGAAGAGTGAATTTATTTAGGTGTCAGTATTACTTTAAAACCTTTTCAGTATTGAAGAAATACTGCATTAATACCATCTCATCTCTCTAGCCACTTTATCCTGTTCTACAGGGTCGCAGGCAAGCTGGAGCCTATCCCAGCTGACTACGGGCGAAAGGCGGGGTACACCCTGGACAAGTCGCCAGGTCATGCATTAATACCATAATATTTCTAAATAAACTGCCATGTTATTATGTGACTGGGCTTATCTGTATTCCTTTGGTAGTGATGGAAAATGATGTTTAAAAGTCCTGGCTTCAGATGCTGTGTACTCACTTCTGGTTTCTGGAGATTCCACAATCCATGTCACAACAAGGCACCGCAGTACCCGTCTGCTCAATCGTGCCACTTTGGTGTTTTTTTTTCCCACTTTTTTTTTATTATCAAAGTCTTATTATTTCCAATCACATTGTGGGTGAAAATTATAACTATCTTAATTTTCACGGAGTCATAGGGAAAATTATAACTATCTTAATTTTCACAGAGTCATAGGGAAGAGTGAATTTATTTAGGTGTCTGTATTACTTTAATTAATCTCACATAAAAGGAGTGAATTTGAAGTGGGATTGAGTAAATGGTAATCATGATGATGATGATGATTATGTAGTAGTACAGACTCCGATACAGAATGACTAATTAACTGAAACCTTTACATCCCAAATTCTAATTCAAATTTACAAATTAAACCCCTGCTCACACAGCATATAAAACATCAGACAGATATATAATGTTATATAACTTATAGAACCGTTACCTGTAAAATTCCATTATTAAGGTAGAGCTTGATAAAAAAGAAGCCAGCTCCTTGGTCGACATACAGCAGTGTTCCATTCACTGAGTGAGTCTGAAACCTCACTGTGATATTATTTACAGCACTGAGATTAATGCCCTCAAATTCCAGGAAAGAAGTGCCAGAATACTGTCCATAGGTGATATCTAGAGAGAGACAGAACAATCAAGAAATTCAAATAGTGGAGAAATCAGTGGTTTTGTGAAGCAAACAAAAACACTAAGGGTAGTATCTCACTGGGCTGCGACAGCCTGCGACTAGTTGGAGACACAACAATTGCGATAAAATATGTGAATTAGCAACAATTTTCACTTGGAATCACACTGAATTGATATTCGCATATTTTATCGCAATTGTATCTCCAACTAGTCGCAGGCTGTCGCAGCCCAGTGAGATACACTCGCACTTCCCGTCTCACAGAAACTGACTTGAGAAGGGTTCGTGACGGCTTTGCGACACCAGCGACGCATTTGCGGCTATTTTGAGAGAAATTTTGTCGCATTAATTTTTTGAACATATTCAAAATTTCAGCGATGAAGGAGCGACACTTTGTGACTCATGCAAGGAAATTGAGAAGCCCCGCGAATGTTTCAAGACACTTTTGAAACTCTCTCGTGAATGACGTTCACAATTTGTCGCAATCTGTCGCAGCCCAGTGAGATACTGGCTAAAATAGTCACATATGAAATAGTGGGTTTTTTTGTGTGTTTTTTTAGTGGTACAATTTTCCTGCTTCAAGTAACAGGACTGAAAGTTGGATTACACTATGAAACTGGAAATGCTTGGATTTGGTACTACAGTGGGGTCCAAAAGTCTGAGAACACTAGTGAAAATGCTTCTATTCTGTGTTCTTTTTTTTTTTAAATACAATTTCCATTACAAATGATATATTTGGTAAGACCTTGAGTGAAAAGTGGAAATATTTACATGAATTTCACAGTTTCTTAGAACTTGGTAGGTTCTCTTTTTGCATTTATGACCGTGTGCACTTGCAATGTTTGTGCAAAACCTTCTAATCCAATTTATGGTAACTCAAATCCATCAGTGTCATCTGAACACACCCTTCAATCGAAGATATTAGAAAATCTGATGTTGTACAAAGCAGTTAACATGACCAATATCACAAATTTGCTTAAATTTAACTCTTTACCCCTTAAAGCAGTTGCTACAGCCACCCTTGTATATGTATATACTGTTCACCCTTAGAACATCTCATCTCATCTCATCTCATCTCATCTCATCTCATCTCATCTCATCTCATCTCATCTCATTATCTCTAGCCGCTTTATCCTTCTACAGGGTCGCAGGCAAGCTGGAGCCTATCCCAGCTGACTACGGGCGAAAGGCGGGGTACACCCTGGACAAGTTGCCAGGTCATCACAGGGCTGACACATAGACACAGACAACCATTCACACTCACATTCACACCTACGGTCAATTTAGAGTCACCAGTTAACCTAACCTGCATGTCTTTGGACTGTGGGGGAAACCGGAGCACCCGGAGGAAACCCACGCGGACACAGGGAGAACATGCAAACTCCACACAGAAAGGCCCTCGCCAGCCACGGGGCTCGAACCCAGACCTTCTTGCTGTGAGGCGACAGCGCTAAACACTACACCACCGTGCCGCCCCCCTTAGAACATATTTACAAGAAAAAAATTCTAAAGACAAGGTTTTGTTCATATCAGTTTTCTCCTTCATTATGTTGAAACAATCATGACATACATTTTTGAAAAGAGGGCATGACATAGAATACAAAAATCACACAAAATTATGTTTCAACATTCACCAACTCACAGGTAGGTGTCTGAAAGGTAATACCTGTGCGAAAACCAATCTTCACATTTTACATGAAGAATTCATGTCAAATGGTGTACAATAAATGATTACTGCAATTTTCAGTCAGAAAGCTTGTTTCACTCTATGTATGTAAAGGCAAATTCAGAGTCGTCAAATGTCGTCATTATGGTGCATATACGCCTGCGTCATATGTCGTCATTATGGGATATACACGGGGTCATCATATGTCGTCATTAAGGGGTAAAGAGTTAAAATAATAGCCTAGAATTAGTGCAGAATCTTGAATATTAAATTTTCAAAATATTTAAGATTTACTTTGTTTTAAATTTTTGTTTATTTTTAAGTTTAAATTAAAAAAATATATATATTTTTAATGTGGTGTCCAACTTTTGGACCCCACTGTATGTTAACTATGTGCAACCAGTTTTGCCAGTTAGTTCATGAAAGCACATTTCAAACCTGAAAATACTCACCATGTTTCCTTCCTCTCTCACTATCAGAGAGGTTAGAAAGCATATGGCTTCCATTTTCAAGGCCTTCCATTATCATTGTGACTCACAGAGTAGCTCTTTGCTTTATACCTAAGTGCTTCTAAATAGGTTTTATCATAGTAGTGGACTGATGACTAGGTTTTCACTAGAATTTAAATGTGCTTTTAAAAATCCTCCTATAGTGTCCTCACTACAACCACTTGTGTTCATCCATGGACAATAATGAGTTTTTTCAAATCTCAATAAAATGAGAAGAATTACATACTTTAGGTATAGTTCCAGGAGCCTGGACAACCAAAAGTCACCAGTAGTATTCTGAATTCTGTGTTGAAATAGTGTGCTTCAGTCTCTATCAATTCCTTTAGGATCAGTGGTCATCTCAGCCATTTGAACACTCTAGCAAGCATGCTTTTTACACCAACAAAGGATTGTACTGACTGCAAAGGGATCTGATATATATATATATATATATATATATATATATATATATATATATATATATATATATATATATATATATATTGTACATGGCATTTTCCTATGTCCCACAAGAACAATATCATGTGGACAAGATGTGATCATTTTGATGTGCTGAGGGTCGCTCTCCTCCGTTTTAGGACTGAATAATCCTACCTCTTGGAACCAAACAGTATGGCCACATGGAAAAAGCTGTGAATGCGAGGAGCTTGAACTAATTAGCATAATTTTGGAATTGGGTCACACAAAGATGGCGACACGTGGAAAACGTCGTGGCTCTGCATCGACCTCAGAGAGTTTTGAGTTGTAGGTATGCAATTTGTGGTTGACATTCACGAATAGATCCGTGAAACAAAAGACGAATGTATAATTTCTCTGTTACTGCTTTTGTGTTATTGTTTCTTTTTCTGTCAGATCAAAACATTAGGTGTACCGGTATAAGTCCATGCTCAGACTCACCAATCTAAGACAAGTGCTGCAAATTCCTCATCAGATTTCGTGCCTGTTTCATCTTTCAGTGGATTCCAGCGGTCGATCTGTTCCTTCACGAAACTTCTTGTGGACAACCTTTTGGTTTCCATCGCTTTTCAAGTGCACTTTCTAGCTGATTCACTTTCATATTTTCCTTTTCTTTCCTGCTGGATTTTAGCTGGCGGGAGAGTGGAGTCAGCCATGTTTGCCCATACCGACTTGTTTTGGTTAAAAGTGGGTCAAACACGCCCCACAGTGGTCGCATGATATTGTTGACCATTTGCTTCGGCAATCGCTGGAATTGTAAAATGCAGGACGCATTTTATCTCAGCAAAACATTTACACGTAGGATACATGGTGTGTGCCACAGCACAACTCCTCAATTTCAACTCAAATCAACTTCAAATTAACACGAAATATCTTAAAACTCCAACAGCAAAAGAAATAGAACATTTTTACCCAGAATTCAACTTTGCAGTCAGAACCTTTAACAGATGAAGACAGATTAAACATAAATCAATATTTTACTTTAAATCTATATATTATGTAGATATCACTTATGGTGCGTTTACACGTAGCCGGATATCTATGAAGACGCATATTTATTTATGCGGTTGCACCTCTCATTTACAAGTAAATGGAGGTTTCAGTCACTGAAAACGGATATCTTTGAAAACTCCGGCCAAAGTGGAGATTTCTGAAAACTCTGTTTTCATGCCTGCGTGTAAATAGTGGAAAACGGAGTTTTAGGTTTTCCAGACATCACGATATGCATCACAGAACAATATTTGCGTCAGGCACTCAATATTTTGGTTTGATGGTCTCATGGATGCAACACGTGTAAACGTGTAGACGTGTAAGCTAAGCATTAATAACCAACTTGGAGCTGCAGGCAACAGATTGTTGAAGCTACATCCAGCTGCACTGCTGTAGAGCTTTGTTTCCTAAATCAGACCGCAGGGTCACCTGTAGACAGCCTATATTTTTGCACATCTGAATGAAGTACTCAGTTTTATTGATAAGAAGGATACATGAACTTGTCGTCCTTTTTACATATTTGCAAACACTTTTGGTTTGTTTGCATTTGCAAATAGGACTACAACTGCTTTATGAGGAGCAGAGGAGAAGGACTGCGAGGAGGGTTGCAGTTTTTCAGGCACTTTTCCTCCCACCAAGACAAAGGCTTGCTGCTTACCAACGTCGCCGCCGCCACCGCTTTTGGATCTGACCCGGGCGAACTGCTGCCTGGTGGCTAAACTTCACAAATGAAGTTGTTCTCCTGGAGGAATGGCACCTATATGTTTGGCATGCTCATAATAGCGCTTAGCTGCGTATCTATGCGGATCCGTGTAAATGCAGATATTTTGGAGAACGGTCTGGTGTAATTGTGGATATTTTTGAAAACGGAGAGGCGGGGTTATCCATTTCTGTACATACCCGGGTATGTGTAAACTAAGCATTAATAACCAACTTGGAGCTGCAGGCAACAGATTGTTGAAGCTACATCCAGCTGCACTGCTGTAGAGCTTTGTTTACTAAATCAGACCACAGGGTCACCTGTAGACAGCCTATATTTTTGCACATCTGAATGAAGTACTCAGTTTTATTGATAAGACAGATACATGAACTTGTGTGACCACAATTAGCAAGCTCTATTTGGCTAGCAATGTTAGAGTGATTTGCATGCTACAAAATGAAAACTTTCACAAATCAACCACTCATATTTACAGTACCAAAGTTTGAATGTCTCATGGTAGTTCCAGCTCACAGCAAATTGAGCAAAGGCAAAGGCAAAAAAAAAAAAAACCTGGCAGATAATGATGAATAGACCATGCTCATATGCACCAATCAATATGGCACTTCAGATTTTGGTTTATACTTGCCCCTAGATCATGTCCACCAACATTAGTGAAATTCTGTCCACCAGGTTTTGAGGTACACATTTTTGGTATTTGTGGCACCCCCTATGGGTCAGGCTTAAAATGCTGTGGTAGGCCTATTCCCAAACACAGACTAAAACTATCTTCCAAGATTTGTGATGAATAGACAAATTGTAAATGAGTTATGGCCAATTTCCTGCTAAGCCCTACCCATAGCAACATTGTTTAATTCATGGCAGCCATGTTTTTAACTGAGTTTGCCCATTTATAAGAGAATCATGTATCTCAGTCCCCCAATACTGTATACCAAATTTGGTGTTGATACAGACAAAATAGAAAAAAATAGATGTCAATGTTTTTCACATGATGCTAATTAGCAAAAAATCCATCATGGCAGACGTTTGTGGTCCAAGAGACTTTTTTGTAGAACACACTGACATCAAATTCTGTATCATATTTCAACTCATTTGGACTGACGGCATGAAGGGCATGGCCCTTCCTAAATTGCATTTTTGGGCCTTAATTACAGTGCCATCATGTGTTTGATTGGGGTCATATTTCTTGGACAGCACCTGCAGCGGCAGGCAACAAAATAATAATCAACTGGCACAAACATGATTGGGTTCTACCCTTTTGGAGTTAGAGGCCTAATAAACTGGCAGAAACACAAGTGTTTTACCCATTCAGGGTTAGAACCCTAAAAACTCCCATAATCTTCCACCAAAATTTGAAACTCATGGCCTCACAGCTAGTTTATGGTCTTCTCATCAGCTTCTCATCACCAAAAGTGATGAGACAGATTACAGGATGGAGGTGGAGCAGCTGGCAGCATAATACAACAATTAACCTCTGCCTGAACATTGACAAGACCAAGGAAATGGTCACAGACTTCAGGAAGGGCCACGCAGAGCAGTACCCCCTGCTGACCATACGTAGCAAGGCTGTCAAGAGGGTCTACACCATCAAGTTCCTGGGTGTACACCTGATGGACGACCTGACCTCATTGATCAACACCATGGCCATCGTGAACAAGGCTCAACAGTGGCTGGACCCCCTCTGAAGGCTGAAGTAGGCCAGCCTACCCACCCCAGCTCTCACCACATCCTACATGGACACCACTGAAAGTGTTCTCACCTACTGGATCACTGCCTGGTTTGGCTCTTGCACAGCATCTGAACAAAAACAGTTGGACAGACTTGTAAGAACAGCAGGGAAGATCATTGGTGCCTGTCTCCCATCCCTGCTGGAGATCTTCAACCGACGTTGTATCTGCAGAGCCTCCAGCATAAACAAGGACTCCTCCCATCCTTCCCATGGACTGTTTTCCCTCCTGCTATCAGGAAAAAGGTACAGGAACATCTGCACCAGGACCTCCAGGTTCCTCAACAGCTTTATCCCCCAGGCTGTGAGGGTCCTGAACACTCTTGCCTGCCCCCCACCCCCCACACACTCCACCACTGAACTTCTTCACTTGTACAATCCAATTCTTTACACACAATACTGTGCACTTTACACTCCATGAGTGCAATTCTTACACACCACACCATGCTCTTTACACTCCACCATGCACCTATACAAAAAGCCCTCACCTAAAGCTGCTGCCAAATGTGTGGGTGATTGTGTATGTGAATGTTTTTTTTTCTTTCTTTTTAATGGTACTTCTGTGTATTTTTGTACTTATTTGCACTTAGTTACTTGTTTCTTTTTTTAGTACATACTGTTACATTGTTACTTCCTGTCTTACACTGCTTAGGCTTGGAGGAATGGTATTTCATTCTTGACTGTACAAAAGTGCTGGAAATAATGACAAACATATCTTGAATCTTGAAGTAGTTATGGCCATGGTTGAGAGGTGGCTTGAGCAATAACCATAAGAGACCAGTTTGGAGAAAGACTGTTATGGAGCACCACGGGCCTAATGCCCCAACTAGAAGCTTGCAGACCAAAAGAACAAGAAATTACCCACTTGGAAATCCTTTGATCCCATAATCAGAATCAAAATTGATGCTGGAGAAATTTAGGAGGAATACAAAATAACTAGAAAGATTCTCTACTTCCTTGTAAGCTGGTTACAGCAGCATTGATTATGGAAAATTTCCCCTTGCCAACGAAAACATTCATTAATTTAAGATCCTTGTTTGGACTGATGTTAAGCTTTGATGCAGTCCACATCAATTGCCAGCAGGCATGGGCATGCTTCATTAGCATGGGAAAGCCTCTTCCCCGGACTCTACTTTTGTCAATAAGTTGACTTGAAAAACACGGGTTAACAGCTTTTTCAGGTGTACTTCAGTTCTAAAACTTGCCCCTGAATAGCTGTTTGAAAGTGGTCAGTATAGACAGATGATTCCTTGCAGTGGGGTTTTCATATGGTTCAAACTGTTCCCTGTGGAACCTGAAATGCCAAATAAGATCATGTGAAGACAGAAATCAGAAAAACTGAAAAAAAGAAGGAGAATACAACAAACTTAAACACTGTCTTCCTCAAGAGTTGTTAAATGTTGAAATAACAGACAGCTTGATTACTCTCTACCCTAGAATAGGAACTGTTATTATGTTATTACACTCTCTACAAAATGCTATTTCGTACATAATCCAGATGGCTTTTCTGTTGCTTCAGCCTGGGGGCTTTCAGCTCTCTACAGACAAGGTCACACCCCCACTTTAACCAAAGCATAAAGACACACCGAATTCTTATTATGTCACAGGTTTTCTTCAAAATCAACAAATATCTTTACTCAGCGTCAATCAACATGCCAGACTACACTTAAAACCACTGTAAGAAGTAAAAAATGTTATCTGCTACCAATCATCTGTATTTCAGTGAAATGCAACTACATTTCAACTGCATATTGTAAAACAGTTAAAGGCAGAAAGATTTAAAGAAATTTAAGTTTGAACTTATAAGGAACAGTCTAGCATTCTTGAACTTTCTATGGGCCATTGCCAATCAGACATCTCATCTCATCTCATTATCTCTAGCCGCTTTATCCTTCTACAGGGTCGCAGGCAAGCTGGAGCCTATGCCAGCTGACTACGGGCGAAAGGCGGGGTACACCCTGGACAAGTCGCCAGGTCATCACAGGGCTGACACATAGACACAGACAACCATTCACACTCACATTCACACCTACGGTCAATTTAGAGTCACCAGTTAACCTAACCTGCATGTCTTTGGACTGTGGGGGAAACCGGAGCACCCAGAGGAAACCCACCGGACACGGGGAGAACATGCAAACTCCGCACAGAGAGGCCCTCGCCGGCCACGGGGCTCGAACCCAGGACCTTCTTGCTGTGAGGCGACAGCGCTAACCACTACACCACCGTGCCGCCCCAATCAGACATTATTGACAGAAATATTATTGCTACCAAAAGAAAGTCTAATTTGAGATAAATAATATCTTTCGTAATGTGACTTTTCTCATTGCCTGCAAGAATGATGGGCAGTACTACGACTATGACTACGACTACTACTACTAACAACAACAACAACAACACACACACAGACAGCATAAAAACACCTTGTAAAGTTTAGTAAAAAGGGTGAGAAAAAGTCCACCTTTTGGTGAAGTAGACTTGGGCAGTTTTTCCTCCAAAGGCCCTGGAAATCTTGTTAGAGTACATGGTGTCATGTACTCCATGAAATACCAGGACATTTAAAATCAAAATCGTATACATATAATTTTGTTTTTTTTCCTATAGATTATTTATTTATTTGGGGCAGCACGGTGGTGTAGTGGTTAGTGCTGTCACCTCACAGCAAGAAGGTCCGGGTTCGAGCTCCATGGCTGGCGAGGGCCTTTCTGTGTGGAGTTTGCATGTTCTCCCCGTGTCCACGTGGGTTTCCTCTGGGTGCTCCGGTTTCCCCCACAGTCCAAAGACATGCAGGTTAGGTTAACTGGTGACTCTAAATTGACCGTAGGTGTGAATATGAGTGTGAATGGTTGTCTGTGTCTACATGTCAGCCCTGTGATGACCTGGCGACGTGTCCAGGGTGTACCCCGCCTTTTGCCCGTAGTTAGCTGGCATAGGCTCCAGCTTGCCTGCGACCCTGTAGAACAGGATAAAGCGGCTAGAGATAATGAGATGAGATGAGATTATTTATTTAAATATCACATTTTTCAAGCTCTGGAATGGTTAAACATATTCTAGTATTTATAAACATGTGCCCGTTCTCCATTAAGTGATGCCACGAGTATCTGCTATTATTTATTAGTTATGCTACTAAAGTAATGAGTATCTTGTAATGTCATCCGCACACATTACAACTTCATGACCTCAGTTAAGTATCATGTGGCATGTGGGTACATTAAACTGCATACAATTAACTGTTGCATGACATACAAAAAAAAAAAAAAAAAAAAAAATATATATATATATATATATATATATACACACACACACACACACACACACAAAATGCTCAGCATAAATGAGTACACCCTCTTTGAAAAGTAACATTTTAAACAATATCTCAAAGAACACAAACAATTTCCAAAATGTTGAAAAGACAAAGTTTAATATAACATCTGTTTAACTTATAACGTGAAAGTAAGGTTAATAATATAAACTTAGATTACATAATTTTCAGTTTTACTCAAATTAGGATGGTGCAATAATGAGTACACCCCACAACAAAAACTACTACATCTAGTACTTTGTATGGCCTCCATGATTTTTAATGACAGCACCAAGTCTTCTAGGCATGGAATGAACAAGTTTTACTCAAATTAGGATGGTGCAATAATGAGTACACCCCACAACAAAAACTACTACATCTAGTACTTTGTATGGCCTCCATGATTTTTAATGACAGCACCAAGTCTTCTAGGCATGGAATGAACAAGTTTTACTCAAATTAGGATGGTGCAATAATGAGTACACCCCACAACAAAAACTACTACATCTAGTACTTTGTATGGCCTCCATGATTTTTAATGACAGCACCAAGTCTTCTAGGCATGGAATGAACAAGTTGGCGACATTTTGCAACATCAATCTTTTTCCATTCTTCCACAACGACCTCTTTTAGTGACTGGATGCTGGATGGAGAGTGATGCTCAACTTGTCTCTTCAGAATTCCCCATAGGTGTTTGATTGGGTTCAGATCAGGAGACATACTGTACTTGGCCACTGAATCACTTTCACCCTGTTCTTCTTCAGAAATCCAACAGTGGCCTTAGATGTGTGTTTAGTCATGTTGGAAACGTGCATGACTACCAAGGGCACAGAGTGATGGTACCGGTAGCATCTTCTCTTTCAGTATGGAGCAATACATCTGTGAATTCATGATGCCATCAATGAAATGCAGCTCCCCGACACCAGCAGCACTCATGCAGCCCCACATAAGGACACTGCCACCACCATGTTTCATTGGAGGCACCATGCATTTTTCTTTGTATTCCTCACCTTTGCGACGCCATACAGTTTTGAAGCCATCAGTTCCAAAAGCATTTATCTTGGTCTCATCACTCGAGAGTATAGAGTCCCAGTAGTCTTCATCTTTGTCAGCATGGGCCCTGGCAAACTCTAGGCAGGCTTTTTTGTGCCTGGGCTTTAGGAGAGGCTTCTTTCGTGGACGGCATCCATGCATGCCATTCCTCTGCACCGTATGTCGTATTGTGTCACGGGAAATAGTCACCCCAGTTTGGCTTTCTACTTCTTTTGATAACTGCAGTGAACTTGCATGCCAATTTTCTTCAACCCTTCTCATCAGAAGACGCTCCTGTCGAGGTGTTAACTTCCGTGGACGACCTGGACTCTGTGAGATGGTTGCAGTTCCATCTTTCTTAAATTTTTGTACTACTTTTGCTACAGTATTCTGACTGATAAGTAAAGCTTTGCTGATCTTCTTGTAGCCTTCACCTTTGTGGTGTAAAGAAATTATTTTCTTTGGGGAATTCTGAAGAGACAAGTTGAGCATCACTCTCCATCCAGCACCCAGTCACTAAAAGAGGTCATTGTTGAAGAATGGAAAAAGATTGATGTTGCAAAATGTCGCCAACTTGTTCATTCCATGCCTAGAAGACTTGGTGCTGTCATTAAAAATCATGGAGGCCATACAAAGTACTAGATGTAGGAGTTTTTGTTGTGGGATGTACTCATTTTTGCACCACCCTAATTTGAGTAAAACTGAAAAATGTGTAATCTAAGTTTATATTATTAACCTTACTTTCACGTTATAAGTTAAACAGATGTTATATTAAACTCTGTCTTTTCAATATTTTGGAAATTGTTTGTGTTCATTGAGATATTGTTTAAAATGTTTATGGGGGTTGAAGCTTTTAGCGAGGTTAACTCATGCACCTTCACTGGATGAGAACAAAAATAACGTCCACGGGACTCCGGTGTAAAAGATTAAACAAAAATTTATTTATTCCAAGTTTTCCAAGGTATCTTATTACAGGAGTATTCCAAAGTCAATGTTTTCTCATTGGAAAAGGCGCTTTGGTAGGAAAACTGTGTGGCTCACTCCTGATTAAACCTCAACTACCTCCAAGCGATGTGTGCGCTAAAGACTTGTTTTCTTAAAGCGACAGTAACATAAAAATGGCTCCTAACAAAAGGTTACACAGTCAAAGAGTCCCATACGTTTTCGTATGTACGTTGGGGAGTGCCTGTTAGACAGCACACTCTGTCTAGGCCGTCGGCATGGTGAGGTAGGGTGGCCAGTTCCTTTCCTCGCCGCCTTTAACTTCCTCAGTGTTTCCACCAGGTCCCCATTCACTGCTGGGTGGACAAGAGGCAAGCCCCAGATCACCGTCCGAGTCGAGGCTCGAACCGGGGACCGTTCGCTTAGCGGTCAAGCGCTCTAACCACTTGGCCACCTCGCCAAAGGTTACAAACCTTACTTTAAAATAAACGTAGATTAAATCGAACGAATTTAACTAACCTTTTGCCTATTTCTAATCAACCATTTACCTACATTCATACAACCTTTCCAATATAAACAGACAAAAGGGTAGAGTCTATGGTAGCTGTGTCAGGGGTGCCCTGCTCTACGCAAGTGAGTGCTGGGCCCCTAAAAAGGTTGACCTGTCAAGACTTGAAAGGAATGAGTGGGCTATGTTGAGGTGGATGTGTGGCCTGAACCCCAATGATGAAACCAGCCCAAGTATCTGGGACAAACTTGAAATTGTCCCCCTTGAAGCCACACTTCGCCATGGACGGCTTCGGTGGTTTGGCCACACCAAAAGAGCATCTGGCCCAATATCAGCCATTGAGAAGTTGGAGGTCGCTGGCACCAGGAGAAGAGGCAGACCCAGGAAGACGTGGGCCAAGGTGGTCGCTGACGACCTGAAGACATTCCATCTGTCCCCGGAAGTGGCCACTGACCGGGTTGCCTGGAAGAAGGCTGTGAATACTCACATGCAACATCATACCTGCCCCCAGGTGGAACATAATGACGTAAACGGATAGTGAGTGAGTGAGTGAGTGAGTGAGTGAGTGAGTGAAAAGCATATAAAACACACTTTGGCTCCCACATTCCGGCCCCTAATTGTACTCTTAAAGGAATAATCCAGAGCAATATGCTTTCTAGGTCAATTTTCTCATTATTGGGAGTGCATACGTTGAGTTGCTACCACAATCACGTCAATCGGATGTGTTTTGAGACAGTTCGTTTTTTGCGATTTCAACCGGAAAGCACTAACATAGCAGTGCGAGGGGCATGTCTTTTTGCCGATGCAAAACACTAGTTTTAAAACCATTGCAAAGCTCAAAACAACATGACAGTTCTGTGGAAGTGAGTAGAGGGTTCCTACAAACAAAATGAAGTGTCCCTAGCTCTGCAAGTGCACGGACAGAGTGTGTAGAAGAGTAAATACAAAGCTAGTACCTTACCTGACGTTGTTCTTCTCCAGACGCCATCTTCAGGGGAAAGTCCGTAAAAGTCGAGTGCCGAGTGCTGAATGCACAACATACCGCAATTGTGCAAACTAGCATTTTGTATCGGCAAAAAGACATGCCCCTCGCACTGCCATGTTAGCGCTTTCTGGTTGAAATCGCAAAAAACGAACTGTCTCAAAACACATCCGATTGACTTGATTGTGGTAGCAACTCAACGTATGCACTCCCAATAATGCGAAAATAGACCTAGAAAGCATATCACTCTGGATTATTCCTTTAACTAGAGAGAATTACCAAACTATATAACAAGGAGCCAAAGAAATTAAAGTCCTTCTGGGAAGTAGTCTTCCTTTCCATTGCTGGAGTTAGATTTGCCTCATTCAGCTTCCTGGAGAAGGCAAAGTTTTGTGATGGGCCTATCCAGCATGCTGGTCTTGGTCTTTATGCGGACCTGACGTATCAGTCCAAACTTGTCTGGGACTGTCTGGATCACTTTCCCCATTACCCAGGAGTTACGTGGCGCAGAGTTGTCGACAACCAACACAATGTCTCCTATGGCAAAGTTACGAGATGGGCAGGTCCACTTGTGACACTCTTGAAGCAGTGGTAGATATTCTTTTGTCCACTGCTTCCAGAATATGTCTGCCATGTACTGGACCTGTTTCCATCTCCTTCGTGAGTAGAGATACTGGGTGTCAAACAGGCCTGGGGGAAGTGATGGCTTGGTCTTGAGGAGCAAGAGATGATTCGGCATAAGCTCCTCTAGATCGTTAGGATCACTAGATGCCTTAGTTATAGGCCGGCTGTTGATGATGGCCTCTGCCTCACATAACAGAGTATGTAGGCTCTCCTCATTGAGTTTCTGTAGTCTTGGGGTGACATTCAGGATCTTCCTTACGGACTTGACAGTCCCCCCAGGATTTCGCGGGCCTTTTTTGTGATTGTTGTGGGCTAAAATGTCTGATGTTGCGGGGGGTTTTCCAAAAAATTGTGATGAAAGTTGCGGTGTTTTTTAGGTTTTTGTTGCGATTACATTGCGGGAGGAAGTGAAAGTTGTGAGAAATTGTTGCAATTTTCTCTTTTTGTGATTAAATTTGAGTGATATGTTAAATATTCAAGTTATTACTGAAAAACTATTGATTAAAAAAACAAAGACACTGAGAAATGGTCCTATAAACAACTTTACCAATATAAAATATTACCAGGACTACAAAAATGCAGAAAAATAGGCTTTACTTATCCAAATGCACCTGTTGGTTCAAAAGTTAAAGTGCATAGAACCTCACAGCACAACATGAAGTTACCTTAAAATATAATATAAATGCCTCAGCTTTCATGTAAGAAAAAAATTAATACTAGTATTGTGTGCAGGCAGTCTCTCCTGAAGACTAAATTAAACAATAATTATAAACTAATAAGATAAATGGCTCAGGCTTCATAGAAGAAAAAAAAAAAACAATTTGAACAGAACCCCACAGTATGATGCTAAAGCTGCCTACCCTGGCGAAAAAAAAAGTACTTTATTGTATTTAAAGTATATTCATATTTTCAATAGTATATTGAAAATGTACTTACGCAAATTGTACTTTTTGTAAATATATAACAAGTATACTAACATCACGCTTTCACGCTAACACTTTTAACACACTTTAAAATAATTATACTATCTTACACTTTATAGAAATATATTATACTAAAATATACTTTAAGTGAAAGTTATGTGCAATTTCTAAAGTGTATTTAGTGTACTAATTTCTAAAGTGTACTATAATACAAACAAAGTACACTTTAATTTGACTAATTAAGCATATAATAGTACATATAGAGTCATATACTTAAAGTATACAAAATATACTTTAAGTTATTCCACTTTAGCACATAAAATACACTTCAAGTTGCACTTTTCTACAATTTAATTACAATAAAATATATTTAGTACAAAATTAGTTGTTCCAAAATAGCATGCCTCAAGTTAACGAATCATAAACACACTTGAAGTATATTGATGATTTAGTGTGGCTTCAAGTACACAAAAGTATGCTAAATTTTAGTACACTTAGCACATTTATTTTTCACCAGGGTAAACAATGGAAAATAAAACACCATTTTGGCAAAAATGTTGGTATCCATTAATTTCTTGTATTAAGTAAAAAAATAATGTAAAGTGCACACAGTCCTTCACTGTAAACATAACACACTTTCAGTAACAGAATTTAAGCCTATATAAACACTGACTCGCACATGCTGCTTCTCTTGAATGTATACATGGAAGTAAGCAGTGTTGCCAGATACTGCTGACATTTTCCAGCCCAAAATATGTTCAAAACCTGCCAAAATGCACTTAAAACTGCCCAATCTGGCAACACTGGAAGTAAGGTGGAAGGTAGTTTGTCGACGTCACCTCAAGACGATGCCAACGATTGGTCAAATTTGTGGCAAAGTTGCGGTGATTGGATATAATTGCAACACCGCCCTGAATTCGCGGGGATTGGTTGAATTTGCGTTGAAGTTGCAAATCGCAACATCGCGAAATCCTGGAGGGTCTGACTTGATCATCCTCTCCCAGACCCCTCCATGGTGGGAGCCAGTGGGAGGATTAAATATCTACTGGATGCCTCTCTGGTGTAGAGTGTTTTCAATCTTGGAGTTATTCCATTCCTGGATGGCTCTCTTTAGCTCACGTTCGGCTCCAACGAAATTTGTTCCATTGTCTGAACGGAGGATCTTCACCTGGCCTCTTCTAGCAATAAAGCAACGGAGAGGAGCTATGAAGGAATCTGTATCCAGAGAGAATGCTACCTCCAAGTGTATCGCACAGATTGCCAGGCATGTAAAAAACACGCCGTATCTTTTCACCGAACTTCTTCCGTGTTTTACCTCGAACGGGCCGAAGTAGTCCACTCCTGTGTTGGTAAACGGGGACTGTTCTGGTAAGACTCTGTTGCAAGGTAGGTTGCCCATCTGTTGTTGCCCTGTAGCTCCATGAGAGCGCCGGCAGACCTGACACTTGGATAAGATTCTCCTTATAGCTGAGTTTGCACCAGGGATCCAATATTTGGATCGCAACTTGGAGAGCACGTGATTGTGACCACTGTGACCCAGGTTCTCATGGATATCTCTGAGGATCAGCATTGCAATGTGAAGATCTTTGTGCAAAATCGCTGGTTGCTTTGACTCCTCAGGCATAGCGGCTCTGCTGAGTCTTCCTTCTACTCTGACAATGCATTCTTGGAGAACTGGATTAAGCTTGAAAAGACTACTGCTTCTCTTCACATTTTCACCCTTTTGGAGTGCCATGAGTTCGTTGGTGAAAGTCTTTCCTTGGCAATAGCAGGTGATCTCTTGCTCTGCTTCCTTAAGGTTCTCCACTGTGAGCTTACAAGCACTTGCTCTCAAAAGACTTGCCTTGAAGTTCCTCATCTCTTTGTTAACTTCAGTTGGAGTGAGAGTAGTGTTCAACTCCTTCCTCTTTCGACACAGGTTCAGCAGAGCGCTCTTAACCTTAAGTGTCCAAGTGACTGCCTTCTTAAGACGACTCCACGAAAAGAAGTACTGCATTAACTCCAATACTGCGTCTCTTTGATCCCCAGCTGCAGTAGCACAGACCACGGCATTTCTTACCTCTGGGTCTTCTGTGGTTAGATCCCCAGGGTGCTCTGGGTTCTCAGGCCAATCTTCAGTGTCTTTGGTGAGAAATTCCGGCCCCTGTAACCAAGTATGGCTCTGAATGAACTTCTCTGCCTTCAGACCCCTTGATACATAATCCGCAGGGTTCAGTGAGGTGTTGACGTACCTCCACTGACGAGGTGCAGAGATCTTCAAGATGGTCTCCACGTGGTTAGCAATGAAAGTGCAGAATCTGCTTGTTCTGTTTCTGATGTACTTCTGTACGGGTGTGCTGTCTGTCCAGAATACGGACTCTTGAAGTTGCAGCTGCGGTTCAGATCTCAACATCTGGTCCATGCAGGCAGCCATAGTGGCCACAGTGAGCTCCATGTGAGGGATTGACGTGGGCTTAAGTGGAGCCACGCTAGCTTTCCCAATGACAAATGCACAATGTGCTTCGTTGCTGCTATTCTTCTGTAGCAAGTAGCTAACTGTCCCATAACCTTTATTGCTGGCATCAGCAAAATGATGCAGTTGTTTAAACACTGCTTCACCAAAACCTGTGGGCTTGAAACACCTAGGGATGCTGACGTTCACTAGCTGTTGTAATGCAGCCGTCCAGGCGGACCACGCATGAGCTAGCTCCTCAGGTATTGGGACATCCCAGCCTATCTTCAGTCTGCAGAGCTCTTGCAGGATTTTCTTAGCTGAAAGCACCACTGGTGCTAAGATACCCAGTGGGTTGTAAACTGAGCTCACGAGGGATAAGATGGTGGGTGCTTTGTCTGGCATGGTGATCTTAAACCTGATACTGTCGGACTCGATACACCAACGAACTCCCAAAGCTCTCTCTATGGGAAGCGAATCCTGGTCCAGGTCAAGGTCTTTAACCTCGGCTGCCCTGCATTCTTCTGGAACAGCAGACAGCATGATCCTGCTGTTGCTTACCCGCTTGGCAAGCCTGAATCCACCTTTTTCACACACAGCTCGCAGGGTGTGGTGCAACGATACTGCCTCCTCTTCAGAGTGGATGGATTTGAGACGGTCGTCCACGTAGAAGTTGTGGAGCACTGTGTCAACTGCTCGGGCATTTGACTGAGTTCTACTGTCTTCAGCACATTTCCGCAGGGCAAAGTTGGCGCAGCTTGGAGACGAGGTTCCACCAAATAAGTGCACCACCATCTTATACTCCGCCGTCTCCTGACTTATGTTACCCGATGTCCACCAGAAGAACCGGAGAAGGTCAGAGTCCTCATCAGGCACCTTCACTTGGTGGAACATTGCTTCCACATCAGCCATGACTGCCACTTCCTCTTGTCTAAACCTGGTTATCACACCGAGGAGAGTGCTGGTGAGATGTGGTCCCTGTAGCAGCTGTTCATGCAGAGTGGTGCCCTGGTATGATGCTCCACAATCGAAAACCACTCTGAGTGTTTTCTTCCTCGGGTGATATACCCCGTGATGTGGCAGGTACCAAACTCTACCATCGTCCCAGCTGATATCCTTGCTGGGTACCTTCACAGCATTTCCCTTTTTGATAATGCCATCCATGAATGCTGAGTAGTCTGAGTGGAATGTTGGATTCTTCACAAACTTTCACCTTAAGTTCAGAGCGCATTGCTCAGCTACCTTCCGATTGTTGGGCATCTTCAGGTCTTTATTCCTCAGTGGCAGGGCAATGCTGTAATGTCCATCCACAAGTTTAGCTGATTGTGTGACCATGTCGAGAAACTGACAATCTTCCCTAGACATCTCCAGCCTCTCATACTGATTGCCCCCAGGAAAATCACACTGAAACTGCTGATTCCAGAGTTCCTCCAGTCTGGTAACTGCTATTTGGTTTGCTTGAACCTGCATTGATCCATATGCTGTGCTATGGCCGGTGCACTCTCGGAGAGGTCCATTGATGGTCCAGCCAAGTCGTGTTCTTACAGTATATGACCGTCTTCTCTGCTAGCAATGATTTGCCAGGGTTCAATAGCCTTGGGTGCATTAGTCCTGGTAAGCAGTCCTATCTCTGCCTCTATTTTTGGAAGCAACACCTCCTGTAGGTGTGGCCACTTGTCAACATCCTCTTGTAAAGGAACATTACCCTTTGTTGCAGGAATGGTTTTCTGGGAAAATGCATCTGGGAGCTCCAGAAAATCATTGCAGTCCAATCTGCTCACTTCCAAGCCAGACACCACATGACTGCTCATAATCCTTTCCTCTCCCATGGTCTTCAATAATATGTGTGTCTTTCTGCCTGTGAGGTTAAGCTCTTTCATTAGATACTCAGTACAGAAACATGCAGTACTGCCAGGGTCGAGAAAAGCATAAGTTGTTGTCACTTTTTAGCCCTTGTTGCTCTTTACTTGAACTGGAACTATAGCTAAGATGATCTCTTTGTTCTCAGCACTTGTCGCTCCATTAGTTGTAGAGCTGGATACTCCACGTCAGTCATAGCATTACGACATGCTGTGAGATAGAGGCCGAAAGACCGAAGAGCTTCTCCGTCATCAGGCTTGATGGTAGGCCAGTTCAAAGCTTTGTTAATATATGCCAGTGAAATCTTGTAAGCATTTCCGAAGTGTTCTTCCAGCTTCATGGTAGCCGCGCTCAGGTTCCATATGGAGACAGCTCCTTACCAGCTCCCTAGGCTGTCCAGCGGTATACTGCTCCATAAAATAGAGACGGTCTCTGCTGCTCTCTGTCTTGTTCTCTACTCTGTGTTCAAAAGCTCTTTTGAACAGCAGATATTCTAAAGGGTCTCCCTTGAACACGGGAACGCTCTGAAGAGGCAGTGAAGCTAGTCTCTGCTGCTTCGTTAACATTTCAGCAACACCTTGAAAAGTTTCTGACACCTGTGCCTGTGGCTGAGCAGCTGCAGGGACTGATGGTCAGACCTGAGGTCGAATTTTGTTACCTTGCGCTGCTTGCCTGTCTGTGTGTGAGGAACGTTTTGAACCTACATAAGAGTTCATTCCATCACGACTTGGTGCTTTGGATGACACATGCAACGCTTCAAACTCGTCCAAGATCTTAATTTTAGCATCAGATGCTGCTAAAGCGGCTTGAATTTCCAATTCCTCCTTTTCTCTATTTAGCTTAGCTTACTGCTCCTCCAAAGCCTGTTTCCTTTTCAAAGTGGCTGCCTTTGCTAACAATGCAGCTCTCTCCAATTCTGCCTTCAGCCGAGTAGATGAAGCCAATGATGGTGCATGGGAAGAATGCACAGAACTTGCCTTGGAACCTTGCTTTAATGATGGTAAGGATGCACTGGATATGCTGTCAGATGGCTGAACTGCTTCATTGTATTCTTTAGCTTCTTCAACACGTAGCTGAGCTTCTTCAATCCAAGCCTCAGCCTTCTCTGCAAATTCCTTAAAGCCATCAGCCTTAGGTTCAAACCAGTTAACTTGATCTCTTTTCATGTCTTCTTCAGAAAATTGGTGAAATATCTCCTTAGCACTGCTATTCGAGTCACAGAACTCTCCAAACAGCCTGTTAAACTCTACCATTTTGGTTTGAATCACTGGTAGGCTGCCATCACCACCTTCATCCATTGCTTGACGAATCTGGTTCATTTTACCGGTTACCTTAGCCAGCTTGGCCTTACGTGTGTGTGGCAGCGGGGGCGTGGTCAAGCGCCGGTCTGTGACAGGAGGGCGGAGTCAGGGAAGGTAAGTGGCAGAATCACGTCACCTGAGAGCAATTAACCTGTTTGTGTGTCTTCCCAGTGACTGCGCCCTATATCAGGAGGGAGAGCGAGAGCAGAGGGGCGCAACCCTGAACCAGACGCCAGTTGTGTGTGTGTCTCTGTAAAAAGTATTGCTAGACTGAAAAGTGTGGCAATAAAGCCAGTTGATAAAACCTGATCTCTGTCCTGCCGTCCTCTGTGCTCCACCCACACGTAGGGTCGTTACAGTGGTGCTGAAACCCGGGACAGTGGAGCACCAAACCCGCAGCCCCATGGAATCCTCCCCGTTCGCCGATCTGATCCACGCCCTCACCACGGCTCAGCAAAGCCAGCACCAGGCACTCGTCACGCTCCGAAAGGAGCAGGAGCAGCGCTTCAAAGCCCTGGTGCTGGCCCAGCAGGAAGATCGCGAGGCGTTCCGGCATCTCCTCGCGTCGGCGGGGTCCACCAGCGCTCCGGCCGCGGGCCCGTCTCCCCTCATTGTCACCAAGATGGGCCCGCAGGACGACCCCGAGGCTTTCATCACGTTGTTTGAACAGGTCGCCGAAGCCTCGGGGTGGCCGATGGAGCAGCGCGCGGCGCGCCTCCTCCCCCTGCTCACGGGAGAGGCACAGCTGGCCGCGCTACAGCTCCCCGCCGACCGCCGGCTGGCCTACGCGGACCTTCGCCGGGCCGTCCTCCAGCGCGTGGGGCGCACACCGGAGCAACAGCGCCAGCGCTTCCGCGCGCTGCGACTGGAGGAAGTCGGCCGGCCGTTCGCGTTCGGCCAGCAGCTCCGGGACGCCTGCTGGCGGTGGCTGAGGGCCAACGATCGCGACGCCGAGGGAATCGTCGACCAGGTGGTACTGGAACAGTTCATCGCCCGCTTACCAGCCGGAACCGCGGAGTGGGTCCAGTGCCACCGCCCGGCGTCGCTGGATCAGGCAGTCGAGCTGGCGGAGGATCATCTGGCGGCTGTCCCGGCGGCAGGACAGCAGATGGCATCTTCTCTTCTCTCCTCTTCTCTCTCTCTCTCTCCCCCTCCTCCTGTGTCCTGTCCTCGCCCCATTCCCCCTCCGTGGAGGCGGGGGCCGGCACCCCCCCAGCCGGCCCGCCGCACCCGCGGTGCCCTCCCGTTTCTCCCTTCTGTGTCTGTCTCTCCCCCACCTCAGGTGAGTGAGCCCCAGATCACCGGTGCAGAGGGAAAGCCCGGGCCGGTTTGCTGGCGCTGCGGGGAGCCGGGCCACCTTCAACAGCAGTGCACGGCAACGGAAGTGGGCGCGGTGGTTCGGATCCCCGACGCGCCAGAGGCCGCCCTCGATCGGGCCGGAGCGTATCGCATACCGGTGAGTATCCAAGGGGCTACATATCAGGCGTTGGTGGATTCTGGTTGTAATCAGACCTCAATTCGCCAAAGCCTGGTTCAAAACGAGGCATTGGGGGGAGCACAAGGGGTGAAGGTGTTATGTGTGCACGGGGATGTTCACAGCTACCCTTTGGTGTCGGTCCACATTATTTTCAGAGGGGAAAAATTCATAGTAAAGGCGGCGGTTAATCCTCGCCTTACCCACTCTCTAATTTTGGGGACTGATTGGCCGGGATTTCGGGGTTTAATGACACGCCTAGTCGAGAGTGGGTCCTGCCATTTGACAGGGGGAGGTCCCGGTGTCGCTTTGGCGGGAGCAGCTGTCACAGAGCCGTCTACGTCATCTCCGCGTCAGAGTGAGGAGCCGCCGGCTCCTCCTCTCTCTCTTGGGGAATCCCTCGCGGATTTCCCATTAGAGCAGTCGCGAGACGAGACTCTGCGGCATGCGTTTGACCAAGTGAGAGTAATCGATGGTCAAACGCTCCCGCCGAACGCCACCCCGTCCTTCCCCTACTTCGCGATTATGAAGGATAGATTATACCGAGTGACGCAGGACACTCAAACTAAAGAGCGAGTCACGCAGCTTTTAATTCCGAAGAGCCGCCGGGAATTGGTATTCCAGGCGGCTCACTTTAATCCCATGGCCGGACACTTGGGGCAGGATAAAACACTAGCCCGAATAATGGCCCGTTTCTATTGGCCGGGGATTCGCGGCGATGTCCGTAGGTGGTGTACGGCATGCCGCGAATGCCAGTTAGTAAACCCAGCGGCCATTCCAAAAGCGCCTTTGCGCCCTCTACCGTTAATCGAGACCCCGTTCGAGAGAATTGGGATGGATCTCGTCGGGCCATTAGATCGGTCAGCACGAGGGTACCGCTTTATATTAGTTCTGGTGGACTATGCAACGCGATACCCGGAAGCAGTGCCTCTGCGCAATATCTCAGCACGCAGTATTGCCGAGGCACTCTTCCGCGTCATCTCCCGAGTTGGAATCCCGAAAGAGATTCTGACTGATCAAGGCACTACGTTTATGTCACAAACACTGCGCGAACTGTATGGGTTATTGGGGATTAAGCCGATCCGCACCAGCGTGTATCACCCACAAACGGACGGTTTAGTGGAACGATTCAACCGCACCCTCAAAAATATTATTAAAAAATTCGTAAGTGAGGACGGACGTAACTGGGATAAGTGGCTCGAACCCTTGCTGTTCTCAGTGCGAGAGGTCCCCCAAGCCTCCACGGGGTTCTCCCCGTTTGAATTATTATATGGGCGTAAGCCGCGCGGCATCCTGGACGTGCTGCGGGAAAATTGGGAGGAGGGACCTTCACAAAGTAAGAACGAAATTCAGTACGTTATGGACCTGCGCGCAAAACTCCACACACTCACGCACCTAACTCAGGAGAATTTGCGGCAGGCCCAGGAACGGCAAGCCCGCCTGTACAACAAGGGTACGCGCCTTAGAGAGTTCACTCCGGGAGATAAGGTACTCGTACTGTTGCCCACGTCGAGCTCCAAATTGATCGCCAAGTGGCAAGGACCCTTTGAGGTCACACGGCGAGTCGGGGACGTCGACTATGAGGTGAGGCGAACGGACAGGGGTGGGGCGCTACAGATTTACCACCTCAACCTGCTTAAACTCTGGAACGAGGAGGTCCCCGTGGCGTTGGTGTCGGTAGTTCCAGAGAAGGCGGAGCTGGGGCCGGAGGTTCAAAAAGGGACATTGGCATCGCGTACCTCTCCGGTCCCCTGTGGAGACCACCTCTCCCCGACCCAACTCACGGAGGTCGCCCAGTTGCAGACCGAGTTTTCGGATGTGTTCTCGCCCCTGCCCGGTCGCACTAACCTCATAGAGCACCACATAGAGACGCCCCCGGGGGTGGTAGTGCGTAGCCGCCCTTACAGGCTACCCGAACACAAAAAAAAGGTGGTTCGGGAAGAACTTCAGACCATGCTCGAAATGGGCATCGTCGAGGAGTCCTACAGTGACTGGAGCAGCCCGGTGGTCTTGGTACCCAAGGCCGACGGGTCGGTCCGGTTCTGTGTGGACTATAGGAAAGTCAACGCGGTGTCTAAATTCGACGCGTACCCAATGCCTCGTATTGATGAGTTGCTCGATCGACTCGGCACTGCTCGCTTTTATTCGACACTGGATTTGACGAAGGGATATTGGCAGATCCCCTTGACTCCACTATCCCGAGAAAAAACGGCCTTTTCCACACCGTTTGGTTTACACCAATTCGTCACCCTTCCGTTTGGGCTGTTTGGGGCGCCCGCGACGTTTCAGCGGCTGATGGACAGAGTCCTCCGCCCTCACGCCACGTATGCAGCAGCATATTTAGATGACATAATCATCTATAGTAATGACTGGCAGCGGCACCTCGAACATCTGAGGGCTGTCCTTAGGTCACTGAGGCGAGCGGGGCTCACAGCCAACCCAAAGAAGTGTGCGATTGGGCGGGTGGAAGTACGGTATCTGGGCTTCCACTTGGGCAACGGGCAGGTGCGTCCCCAAATTAATAAGACGGCAGCAATTGCGGCCTGCCCGAGGCCCAAGACCAAAAAGGGGGTGAGACAGTTCCTGGGGCTGGCTGGCTATTATCGCAGGTTTATACCTAATTATTCGGACGTCACCAGCCCGCTGACTGATCTCACTAAAAAGGGGGCACCAGATCCGGTCCAGTGGACGGAGCAGTGCCAGCGGGCTTTCTCAGAGGTAAAGGCTGCACTGTGTGGGGGGCCACTTCTACACTCCCCTGACTTTTCTCTCCCTTTTATGTTGCAGACCGATGTGTCGGACAGAGGGCTGGGGGCGGTTTTGTCCCAGGAGGTGGAGGGGGAGGACCGCCCTGTCCTGTATATCAGCAGGAAGCTGTCGGTGCGTGAGGGGCGCTACAGCACCATAGAGAAAGAGTGTCTGGCCATCAAGTGGGCGGTTCTCGCCCTCCGGTACTACCTGCTGGGGCGCCCTTTCACCCTCTGTTCGGACCACGCGCCCCTCCAGTGGCTCCACCGCATGAAGGATGCCAACGCGCGGATCACCCGTTGGTATCTGGCGCTCCAACCCTTTAATTTCAAGGTGGTCCACAGGCCGGGGGCGCAGATGGTCGTGGCGGACTTCCTCTCCCGTCAAGGGGGGGGGGAGTCGGCTGCAGGCCGGACGGCCGCCCGGCCTGAGTCGGGCGGTGGGGGTATGTGGCAGCGGGGGCGTGGTCAAGCGCCGGTCTGTGACAGGAGGGCGGAGTCAGGGAAGGTAAGTGGCAGAATCACGTCACCTGAGAGCAATTAACCTGTTTGTGTGTCTTCCCAGTGACTGCGCCCTATATCAGGAGGGAGAGCGAGAGCAGAGGGGCGCAACCCTGAACCAGACGCCAGTTGTGTGTGTGTCTCTGTAAAAAGTATTGCTAGACTGAAAAGTGTGGCAATAAAGCCAGTTGATAAAACCTGATCTCTGTCCTGCCGTCCTCTGTGCTCCACCCACACGTAGGGTCGTTACAGTGTGCTAACAGCATATTGCAACCTTTCCTCCAGAGCCTTCACTGAGACCTTCCCTGCCCTTGCATCCACAACTGTGTCCATATCTTCATCTCTGTGCTCCATGCCTTGTGCAAAATACACAGTGGCTGATGTGAATTAGCTGAAGTCTGAAAATTAAAGCCACCAAAATAGCTGACATTGCCTGCGTATGTCTTTTAGCGATGATGTTGTGGCTAGTTGGCTAACTAACACATTACGCAGCACGTTTTCCTTCAAAGTTGAGAGTTTGGCTTTACTCACAACCACCATATCCTGTTGTAGGTGTGATTCTTCTTTCCTTATGGTGTCCGATCCTTTATCTGTCCATTCGTCCAAGTGGAGCTAGTTTTCTTATGAATATGGGGGTTGAAGCTTTTAGTGAGGTTAAATTAACTCATGCACCTTCATTGGATGAGAACAAAAATAACGTCCACGGGACTCCGGTGTAAAAGATTAAACAAAAATTTATTTATTCCAAGTTTTCCAAGGTATCTTATTACAGGAGTATTCCAAAGTCAATGTTTTCTCATTGGAAAAGGCGCTTCGGTAGGAAAACTGTGTGGCTCACTCCTGATTAAGCCTCAACTCCAAGCGAAGTGTGTGCTAAAGACTTGTTTTCTTAAAGTGACAGTAACATAAAAATGGCTCCTAACAAAAGGTTACAAAACTTACTTTAAAATAAACGTGGATTAAATCGAACGAATTTAACTAACCTTTTGTCTATTTCTAATCAACCATTTATCTACATTCATACAACCTTTCCAATATAAACGGACAAAAGCATATAAAACACACTTTGGCTCCCACAATGTTACTTTTCAAAGGGGGTGTACTCATTTACGCTGAGCACTGTATACACACACACGCACGTACACACACACACACACACACACTGTATTTTAACCCATGTCTAAACTTTATGCCTTCTGTTGCTGTAAAAAAAAATGGATACACTGGATCAAGTGCTATTTTAGAAACTGCCAATTAATCAAAGTGGAAGTCATCTTGTGAAATTAAGACAAATTTGCAGTGATTATGATAATTACAACTATCATACAACTATTCATGAAGGAATATAATGACAGTATATTGATCTGTACAATTGCTCTGTACAATTATATTCATACCCTGTGCTTTTTGGTCGTTTATTGGTTAGTTTATACACATAGTCCATCCTCGTTAGTTATGCTGTGCAATAACGTTCACTACTTGATGCAGTATTTTTTATTTCTATTTCAGTTGCCAGTATTTTATTAGTGCAATATTGCAACTTCAGGTGAAGTACTATGCTTACTTAAGTTCCATTCTTATTTTGTTGTGTACATTACATTCACTGCCCATGTTTTTACTTTTTACTTTATTTATTTTATTTTTAAATACTTTTATTGCACTCTATTTTTTGTTACTGTCTATTCCTGACTCTTTCTATCTGTGAGCTGCTGGAACATGTAAATTTCCCCAACGAGGGATGAATAAAGTTTATCTTGTCAGAGCACAGATACTTACGGATGCAGGTGCAGGGGAGAGTGGGTGAGGTGCAAACTGCAGCAGAAGCCAAATTGTGAGTCAGAAATCGTAGTCAGGAAACGGGCATGGGTTGATCGATCAGGTTTGAGGCATGAGATGTAGAAGGTGGGAGCCATCTTGCTGTGAGGGGGAAGTTTGAGCCAGTATGAGACTTCATTGATTCTGTATAAGAGTTTGAAAGGACCGATGAATCTGGCTTGTAGTTTCCTATAAGAATTGGATTCCCTGAGGTCTTTTGTGGAGATCCACACTCTATCACCTGGGGCATGTTCGGGAGTGGCGTTTCTGTGTTTGTCGGCATAATGTTTGTACTTGGTGATGACTGTCTCCAGCCTCTGGTGTACCTCCTCCCATATCTGCTGGGTCCTCTGGAACCAAGAGTCTGGCCGGGATCTGCATGGAGGTGTTGTCCCAATGGAACAAAGGGAGGTTGGTATCTGAGTATGCACTGGAATGGGGTTAGCTGTGTGGCTTAATGTTTGAGCGAATTCTGTGCATACTCGGCCCATGGAAGGAAACATGCCCAGTCCTTCTGGTTCTTCATGCAGATTAGGCAGAGGAAGCAACCTAATTCTTGATGTGCCCGTTCTGCTTGGCCGTTGGATTATGGATGGTAACCAGAAGTGAGGCTAACTGATACGCCCAGCCTGTCCATGAATCTTGACCACAGTCTTGAGATGAACTGGGGATCCTGGTCAATGATTATGTCTTCAGGAATACCATAATAATGGAAGATGTGGGTGAAGAGCAATTCAGCTGTCTCGAATGCAGTGGGAAGCACTGGTAATGGGATGAGTCTGAGCATCTTTGAAAAGCGATCAATGATGACCAGGATGATAGTGTTACCTTGGGACTGTGGTAGATCGGTGATGAAATCCAAGACGATGTGTGACAAGGGTTGTTGGGGTAAAGGTAGAGGGCATAGTTTGCCGGCAGGGGGAGCTCTGGGGACCTTGGCTTGGGCACAGATGGAGCATGAGGAGATGTAATGGTTGATGTCCGTGATCATGTTCTCCCACCAATACTTGCTTCAGAAGAGTTGGTAAGTGCGATGGCTGCTGGGATGACCAGTGGAAGGAGAGGAGTGTGCCCAGGTGATGAGTTTGCCTCTCAGCTTGGGGGGAACATGCAAAAGTCCAGGTGGACAGTTCTCAGGAAGGCTTGTGGTTTATGCTCATCTGATCTTCCTGTCGATGTCCCAGGTGATTGCTTGTAGGAAGCACTCAGGAGGCAGAATAGTGGTTGGTTCAGAAGGCTGAAGTGAAGTTGTGTGAATGTGTGAGAGAGCATCAGCCTTGGTATTTCAGGAACCGGGATGATAGGAGATGGTGAAATGGAATCTGGTGAAGAACAAGGCCCATCTGGCCTGACAGGGGTTCAGATGCTTCGCTGTCTTCAAGTGTTCAAGAGTTTTGTGGTCAGTTAAGATCATGAATGGGTGTGCTGCGCCTTTTAACCAGTGTATCCACTCCTCAAGGGCCAGTTTGACAGCCGGGAGCTCTCAATTGCCAATGTCATTGTTTCTCTCAGTGGGTGTGAGCTTCTTTGAGTAAAACACTATGGGGTGCAATTTTGGTCATTCGCCAAGGTGCTGTGATAGAACCCCTCCCACTCCTGTTTCAGAAGTGTTCACTGCCATGATTAAGGGTTTTGAGGGGTCTAGGTGCTGAAGTATGGGGGCTGTAATGAAAGCAGTTTTCAATTGGTTGAAGGCTTGATTGACTGCTGAGTTCCAGTGGAGGCAACAAGGTCCATTCTTCAGGAGAGTGGTGAGGAGGGCTGTGATGGTGCTTAATCCACAGATGAATCTGCGATAGAAGTTGGTGAACCACAAAAAGCACTGTAATTCTTTGACAATCAGAGGAGTGGGCCATGAGGTCACTACTGTGACTTTGGATTGGTCCATACTCACCTCCTCTGAGCTGATCACATAACCTAAAAATGAGATCTGGCTGACATGAAATTCACATTTTTCAGCTTTAACATACAGGTGATTCATGAGGAGGCAAGAAAGCACTGACATGACATGCTCATGGTGGATGTTTTCCTCTGGGGAATAAATCGAGATGTCATTGATGTAGGTGATGACAAACCTCCCAAGCATGTCCCTGAGCATGTCATTGATGAGGCACTGGAAGACACTGGGAGTGCAAGAAAGGCCATAAGGCATAACAAGATATTCGAAGTGGCCTGTGGTGATGCTAAAGGCGGTCTTCCATTCGTCACCTTCATGAATCCTGACCAGGTTGTAGGCACTGTGCAGCTACAGTTTGGAAAATATCTTGGCAGGTCTGAGTTGTTCTAGTGCTGAATGGACCAGTGGGAGTGGATAAGGGTATTTCACTGTGATCTGGTTCAGGCCCCGATAGTCTATGCATGGCCAGAGACCTCCTCCTTTCTTCTCAACAAAGAATAACCCTGCTGAGGCTGGAGATGTAGAATGTCTGATGTACCCTTGTTGCAGGGCTTCTTGTACACACTCCTCCATAGCCAATTGTTCTGTTAGAGACAAAGGATAGATGTGATTACAAGGAGTAGTAGTACCTGGGAGGAGGTCAATGGTGCAGTCATATGGATGGTAAGGAGGCAGACCACAGGCTTTCCCTTTGTTGAATACCACCTTTAGATCGAGGTAGCACTTTGGGACTTTTTCTAGGGAGTCAGGCTGAGGGCTCTCTACAGAGGTAAATGCGAGAGTGAGTTGAAGAAGTTTCATGCAATTCTGGAGACAGGAGGGAGACCACTGGAGGATGTCATGTTGTTGCCAGGCTCATGGAGTTGGAGCCATGGGTAACCCAGTATTAAGTTGTGATGCGAGGTGGGAGCAATGAGAAGGGAGATGTGTTCAGTATGAATTGCTCCTACTTGAATTTCGAGGGACGTTGTATGTGCTGAAATCAATCCTTCTCCTATGTGTCCCCCATCGATGGCCTTAAGTTTGATGGGTCTCAACAGTTTGTGGGTAGTAAAATGGTACTTCTGAATGACTGTGCTATTTATGAAGTTTCCCTCTGCCCCCGAGTCTATGAAAGCAGAGAGTACATGGGTCAAGTCTGGCAGTTTCAATAATACTGGTACTTGGAAGGATTGTGAATTATGAGGAATACCTGAACTCACTGGATTGGTGGGACTGGCAGTTCTGCTTGGCTGATGGTCTCACAGGGGTCAAGTAGGGCACTTGGAGATTAGGTGGCCGGCTTCACTACAGTAAAAGCAGAGACCCTCTTGCTTCCTTCTCTCTCTTTCGGATTGTTGAAGTCATGTATGTGAGACTTCCATTGGGGTCACAGAGTTAGTGTTAGGAGAGGGAGCTGGAGTGAGGGCCGTTTGTGGAGGAAATGATCCAAATGTATGGCCAGGTCAGTAAGCGAGTCGAGAGAGAGGTGTTCAACATGGCACACCAGTTCGCCGAGTACCTCTGAACGCAAACCTTGGCAAAATGTGGCTTTCAAGGCTGGCTCGTTTCAGCCGCTGCCAATGGTGAAGGTGTAGAAGTACAGTGCATACTCCATGAAACTCCTTTCTCCTTGACAGATAGCTAATAGGCTCTCTCCAACTTTGATCCCCTCTGGTTCATGGTCAAACACTCTCATGAAAAGCTCCAGAAAATGGTCATATGATGTGGTGTGTTCGCTTCATGCCTCCACACCGTACTTGCTCACTGGAGAGCCTTACCAGTGAGAAGACTGATGAACTGGGAAATCTTGTGCTCATCTGTTGCCCCTGTGAGAGATGAAAAATACAAGGAACACTGAAGAAGAAATCCTTTACAATGGGAAGCTTCCCCAGAAAACTTTTCTGGTAGAGGAATGCTTTGGAATGCGCCAGATGGAGAGGAGGGGTGTGTGACGATGGCCTACGACACCACAGCAGTGAGTTGTGTCATCCTGGTGTTGAGATTGCATATCATCTGCTGGTGTTCTCCTAACAGTTGCCCCTGCGTGTGGACTGCAGTCTGCTTCACCTCCTCTGCTGCATCCATGCTCGCGAAGTATCCTGTCAGAGCACAGGCACTTATGGATACAGGTGCAGGGGAGAGTGGGTGTGGTGCAAACTGCAGCTGAAGCCAAATCGTGAGACAGAAATCATAGTCAGGAAACGGGTGTGGGTTGATCAATCAGTGAACAGAGTGATGCAGGACAGATGAGGAAACTAGGTCAGAATAATAACAAGAACTGTGGTCTAAATCAGGAAGTCAGTCAGGAAAACAAAACAGCTCTGTATATTCAGGTATGGGACACAGAATGATACTTCGCATTGACAGAGTGAGAGCAGGGCTTATATAGGGGAAGTAATTACAGGATCATTGGATGCAGGTGCAATAGTTAATACTCTGGTGATGGAGGGCACTGTGAGTCTTGGGAGGTGTAATCCAGAGAGGCCATGTTTGGAGGCTGCTCCAAACTCTGGTTTTCAGTGCTGTTACTGACATATCTCATCTTATCTTGTGTTATCTTGTCTTATCGTGTAACAGTATAATAGTGTCCGACACCAGAGAGGATTAAGGTGGAGTGAGAGCCGCAGATGTATGACCACTTCCTTGTTCAAATTTTTGGATGTGGGAGGGGGGACTGATCCCTCTTTATTGGTCAACAGATTTCGCCAAACATTGGCCAAATATTTGGAGGATTTTAGAGCATATAAATTCAGTTACCTATGATCACTGTGAGACCACAATGGAATTTCCACAGTGAACTGTTTCAGGAAAAACTGACTTTGTTTTTGGACATGCAGCTATATGGCTTCTCATCCTCCTCAACAAAATTTAATTTGTGACATAAGACAACACACCTACTTTTGAGACTGGAAAGTTCCATTTTTGCTCCCATAGAGATGAATTATGTTACTCTATCTTGGAATATTCTAAGATCTTTGCCTACAATGCTTGGTATGTTTTCATTTAAATATCATATTAGGTAGAATTTGACTTGCTTACTAACTAATTATGTTTGCTAATGTCAGGTTGGATTAGCACTGACTTCAGCCAAGAAAACACGCTAACTGAAGTTAAATATAGTCAGGTATAATGTTAGTAAATTGGCAAAATTTACTTCAATTTTATTTTCAAACTAAATGAAGGTCATGCCTTCTAAGGAGGCAAATGAGATTCCCCATTAGCTCATCCAGCTGCAGGCCAGGCCAAATGAGCTTATGCGATCATGCATTGTCCGTTGTCATTGTCCGTCATCGTCTGTCCACAATTTACAAAAATCACTACTCCTCCTACAGGATTGATTGGATTTTGATCAAACTCACATACAATGTTCCCCAGGTGGGTGTGCATAAAGATTGTCAAAATGATGGCACACCTGTCAAATTTACGATTTTATGGGTGTCTTGGCTGGTATGAGCAACATACATCTTTGCTTAAACCAGTAAATTGAAACATTTGACTGAGGTAGGGCCACCGGCACGTATCCTCAATTTTAACACTGCTTATTCAGATGCACACAGATAGCTATAGCTCTAACTACACAGTATGAGAAGTTCACAGCAGATAATAAATTGACACGGTTCTTGTTCTGGATGATAAACTGAAATGACTGGATGATACACTTAGCCCATTCTATTGTTATATAGAAGAAACCTTTATTTTTCACATTTTTTAATGAAAACATATTCATCTGCTTTGAAATTAGTTAACTCTATACTAAGGTCTACTGCATTGTATTGTATTTTTAATTGTAGATGCTTTCTTTAATGCAGTACAGCCTCACTGCTTAAACCTTATTGGGCTGTCCTATAACACTAACACCTTTAGAAGCCTACAAGAAGTACCTGACACACTACTGCGATGCAACACCTGGGATGCAGATTCACAGCCAAGCTGCACCTCATTAATATTGCTCATGAATATTCATCAATTCTGGTGACCTTAACATGACACCATGTTTCATGAATCCAGTGCCATGAAATGATGCACCTCAAGGCCATTAAAGCCAAAGAACAATTAGGCAGTGACAGCAACAGCACAAACATACACAATCCATAAACCTTGTTTATTACAGTGTTATCTAATTATAAATATTTTATAATACCCAGAAGCAAATGCAAAGGAAGACTTGGGTAAGCTTGCCTGATTGCTAAAATGAAAGGTTTGATAATTGAGGTATACCACTGTGGCTGTACAGTGGAAGAAACCTTTATTTCTCAGAAAGGACATACACTCCATCACTTTCTTCTCCAAGCTGATTGGGTGCATCATTTCACCTCCAAACCTCATTGGATGAAGGTAAATTGTAGGTTCCACATGTACTGTAGCGATCCCATCAGGAAGAGCTCTTGTATTGTGGTTTAAGCCGTTTTTTATTTTCTTCAGACTCTACCAGAAACTTTCAATGTTATTGAATATTGTATAAGGATTTCTATGAAAATATTTTTTTTATGACAGCTTCTTGTATGAAAGCTTCTTACAGAAGAGTTCTCAAACCCTTCTCCCTCCACAGAACCATTTTAGTTTGCTTCAAAGTACCTCCTACCTTCCATGTATGAATAGTGATATAGCCACCATGGCCTCAATGCCTTCAACAACCTGTATTTCAGCAGACTGTGATTTGAAAGACGGATATGTGAGCTATCTATCTTTTCTCACTTATTGAAATGGCTTTAGTGCCTGTCATGTTGAATTGGAGCTGAAGGCAATAGCACAAAGAGCAAGTGAAGGTTTTAACTGAAACTATTCTTAGCTGCATCTAGGGCTCTGGGTGTTTTTAGAAAGCGACCTAGATAGACACATTTAAGGCCCTTGTTAGTTGTTCTTCAATGGTATTGGCATTTATCCCATGCTGAAGTTAGCATTAACAGAGGATGTATGGGCTTTCATTTCTGCTGTTATTAATTACTGCACACTAAATGAAAAAAAAGAGGAAGATTAAACACATGGAAAGCAGGCTGACCACAGGGCTAATGAACTGAAGAGAACTGGAATAATAATCAGCATGGACATCCAACAGTCCCATTTTGTCTTGTTGTAGCTGGACAATATGCTAAAGGAGACATAACCTGTACTGACCATGCCACTAGTGCTGCAATTCCTGTTATTCCTGTGCCTGTAGTAGAGACTCAGCTGTGCTGTGTTGGGTATACAGGGTGGGAGAGAATGAAAGGAACACTCAGAGACAATAGCATGTAGCAGGTGCAGCAAGAAGAATCTCATTACAGATATGCATCTTTAGGCTACACAGTGCTAGTTCATGACAGCCTTGACTGCATTTAAAAAAAAGCTAGGGAAAGACAACATAGTTCATTGCCTGTGAACAAGGAGAAAGCTGCTGTGAAGTGCTGTCTTCTGTCCTTCAAATGCAGCCACATTTAAAAGGACACATTCATTTCAGAATCCATTACTGACGATGAGTTTGGTCATCTTGCCTCACATTTCTGTCAATAAACTTCCTTGAGCTTTATCAGGGACAAAATCGTGACCTCAGTATCATGCAGACCAGTCGAATGGAACTGCCATGGATGTCTGCTGGCAGAGAATGTGTGTGGACAGCTCAGCGTCCTCTGCATATTGACTTTTCCACATCCGTCATGCATTGATTTCTATAGAGAGCATATTCAGATAATGAACCACTCCCCTCCTCGGGACATGGACTTCATTCTAATACATGTTTATCTTTCACTGTTTGATGACATTTCATTTCAGAAGAGACTAAAAAAAAACACTGCTCTTCACATTTCAGAGAATAAAAAAATCATTTTGGAAATCTATTTATATTTTCTTTCATTTTCAGTTACTGCAGATTTCCTGGGTGAAAATGTTCAGTCATACAATAGAACACTGAGACCAAGCAAAAGCCTGAGCATATTCACAGCACAGAGCAACATTTTTACCCCTAAAATCAATATGGATATGTTCATGTTTCTTTGCAAGTGCTGAATTTAATGCTAAAGGTTTGCGTGTGTAAATGCCAGAAACCAATTAGCACATTTCAAAATAAATTTAAAAATACATCTATAGTTCCTCTGAATATGCCCTCTTGATTACTGAGATACAATCTCACAGTTATTTATTTTTAGTGTAGTTTACAGGTCATGTGTATAGACTGGTCACAGATGAAAAGGCTTTGCAGTGACATACATGATGAGATAAGATAAAGAAATATACTTTTAATATCTCAAATATATACATAGACTATAGAAGTTGTACCTATGATTGCAAAAATAAGTTTTCTGTTGCTGCGTAATTAGTTTTGGGTATATTATTCAAAGTAGTCAAGCTACAAGTATGGCTTATATCGACCTCTTCAAATACCATCCTCATGGCTGGATTATACAATACATAATTTTATTTTTATCCACTTCTCAACACATCCAAAGCCACTAGTCTAGAATACTGAATACACTGCCTTAAATAAATAAATAAATAAATAAATATTTTCATCCATATTAATGAACATATGTGTATGTATTTGCCTATTTGATATTTGCTTAATAGGCTATTAGATGGATGGCACAGTGGTGCAGTGAGCAGTATTGCCATGTCACACCTCCAGGGTCCTCAATTTTATCCTGAGCTCAGGGTACTGTCTATGTGGAGTCTTGCACATTCTCATCATATCAGTATGGGTTTCCTTTGGATTCTTCTGATTTTTCCGACATCTCAAAAATATGCCAGTAAGTGAACTGGCTATCCTAGAGCACTCCAGATGTGTATGTGTGTGAATGGTGAAACGGATTGGTGTCCATTGGGGGGACTGTGATAATGATTGGGATGAAGGTAAGTGAGTGAGTGAGAGGTTGTCAGTCTGCTGTAGCTATATTTCCTTATTTCTGGATTTTTTCTGTAGGTGGATATAACAGTATACAGACCCCGTATCTATGATTTTTTAAATTCACATGAAGCTTTATTTAACTGACAAAAGTACAAAGAAAAGATTTTCAATCGTTTTACTGACCAACTTAATTGTATTTTGTAAATATAAATGAAGTCAGAATTTGATGACTGCAACACACTCAAAAATGTTGGGACAGAGGTATTATTACCATTGTTTTACATCACCTTTCCTTTTAATAACAATTTGTAATTATATGGGAACTGAGGATAGTAATTGTTGCATTTTTTCAATTGGAATTTTTGCACATTCTTGCTTGATACAAGATTTTAACTGCTCAACAGTCTGTGGTCACTGTTGTCTGATACTCCTCTTCATGATGCACCATACATTATCAATAGAAGACAGATCTGGACTGGCAGCAGGCCAGTCAAGCACATGCACTCTGTGTCTACAAAGCCATGCTGTTGTAGCCTGTGTAGAATGAGGCCTGGCATTGTCCTGCTGAAATATGCATGGAATTCCCAGACAGAGCCTTCACCTTGATGGCAACGTATGTCTCTCTAAAATCCCAATATATGCCTCCGCGTCAATGGTACCTTCACACACATCCAATTCATTCAGGCCATGGGCAATGATGCACGTCCATACCATCACAAATTCTGGCTTTTGCACCTTTCTCTGATAACAAACTGGATGATCCTGTTCACTTTTAGCACTGAGAACTTGATGTCCAGTTTTCCTGATAACAAGCTGAAATGTGGACTTGTCTGACCACAGCACATGTTTCCACTCTCTTTTGGCCCATCTAATGCCGCTTTTCCACTACAAACGCGGCTGAGCCGTGCCGTCCTGAGTCGAGCTGAGTCGAGCTGAGTGGGGCTGTTGGAGTTGCATTTCGACTACAACCGCGCTGAACCATGCTGGCTGGAAGTGGGTGGACACATTGGGTGGAGTTAGCGAAAGTGGGTGGACGTCACGTGATGTCGTTAAGCAGCGCAAACAGTGACATCAGTGAGCTTTTAAGCGGTAGTCTCACAACCCGAATAGTAAACAATAAACATGGAGGACATGGAGTCGTTAGTGTTGCTGGTCTTGGTGCTGTGGCTTGTTGTCACCGACAACGCCAACAGATACTGGCAAGAGCGTATAGATGAGGCGAGGCGCATAAGGCTTCAGAAATTCTCGTAATTCGTAATTATTCTTCTTCCGGGTTTGCGGTGTTTACAGATCCCAGCGTGCTCGCGAGGCGTGTGTGTGCATGTGAGGACACTCCTCCTCACCAATCAGTGCACAGGGGAGTGTCTGCTCACGCCCCCAGCCTCACTCAGCTCGCTTTGGCTCGCTTCAGCCCCACTCCAAAACGGTGCGAGTTTTAGGGGCTAAGCAGGGCTGAAGCGAGCCGAGTCGTGCTGTTTTTTGGTAGTCGAAACGCGAGCCGTGTCGGGCTGAAGTGAGCTGAAGCGAGCTGAAGTGAGCTGAAAAAGGGTAGTGGAAAAGGGCCATAAGATGAGTTCAGGCCCAGAGAACTCGGCAGCTTTTCTGCACAGAATTGACAATGGCCTCCTCCTTGCATAATGCAGTTTCAGATTGCATTTCTGGATGCAGCAGCTGACTATGTTAAGTGAAAAGGGTTTTCTGAAGTACTTCCGAGACCATGTAGCTATATTTGTCACATTAGCTTGACAGTTTCTCAGGCAGTGCCACCCGAGGACTTGAAGGTCACGCACATTCAGCAGTGGTTTCTGACCTTGCCCTTTACACACTGAGATTTCTCGAAATTCCCTGAATCTTTTCACAATATTATGAACTGTAGATTTTGAAAGACCTAAAATCTTGCATTGAAAAATGTTTTTGAATTAACTAACAATCCTTTCATAAATTTTGGCACAAAGGAGTGAGCCACGATCCATCCTTGCTAGCAAAGACTGAGCCTTTGGTGCATGCTCCTTTTATACCCAATCATGATACCCTCCCCTGTTTCCTATTCACCTGCTTATTATAGAATCTTCCAAATTGGTGTTACTTGAATATAAACTTTTCAGTCTTATTTTGCCTCTGTGCCAACTTTTTTGAGTGTGTTGCAGGCATCAAATTCTAACTTCATTCATATTTACAAAATTAAGTTGGTCAGTAAAACTATTGAAAAAAACTTTTCTTTGTACTTTTGTCAGTTAAATAAAGCTTTATGTGAATTAATAAATCACAGATTTTTGTTTTTATTGCATTTTGGAAAATATCCCAACTTTTCTGGAAATGGAGTTTGTACATATAACAGAAAATCTGATAAATATTGAGTGCAATCAGAAAGCTCCAAAGTGACTGAAACAACTTGGAATGACTCAGTGATTATCTTTTAAGCTATAATGCTTCATTAGCTTTTAAAGGTACTTCAACAACTAAATGAAATGATTCAGTGCAGAGCAAAAATTAAAGCCATGAAAGAAGGCACTTCTGACATATGAAGCTTTAAAAAGGGGGGGGGGGACACTGGAACTAATTAAGCAAAACAATTAATGAAAAGGATTAAAGTATTCCTCTCTCAGAAGACAGCTTAATACACAGTCCATCAAATATTGCAAACACCCCCCCAAACTAGAAACTCACCCTAACAAAGACTAAAGTCAGGAACAAATAATATGACTTGACAATGGCTCTCTGCTTCCATAGACTGTTGAAATTCTTTGACTGGGCTCATGTCAGCATGGAAAAAATAATTACTTTTGTTCAGTGAAAACAAGAACTACATAGTCTTGGTTCATGGAGCAAAGCAGAGAAGACAATGAGGAAGCAAGCAGTGGATAAAATAAAGAATGCAAATAGATATGTGATAAATACAATCCTGTTATTTTAACTCAAGAAGCTCAGAATTGAAACCTTTGCACCACAATGAATGAAATACATCAAGTACAATAAATAGTACAGTTCTAGCATGGATGTCAATAGAAACCTAAGAGTGGCATCGGATTCTGTTTATACCCCAGATAAATGAAAATGTGTGTGTGTGTGTGTGTGTATATATATATATATATATATATATATATATATATATATAAACTCACGTTTTCCTCTGACTCACAACATACATCACAACATAGAAATATAGATTAAGAGGTCCAAGCACTACAAACACAAGTGGATGCTTTGAGCTTCCTTGTATGGCTTGTTTTTCTTTGGTTCTTTTAAGCAAGGAAGGATGATTTTGCAAGGAAAATGATTTCATGAGCATTTTAGTCCAGCTTTTAATTACAGCACCACCTAGTGGTAGAACACCACTTATAAGGCGTGGTCTTAAACCCATCAAGTTTGGCTAGAGCATTGCTAAGCTACAGGCTCACTTCTTGTTTGGTGTCATTGCCATCACCGTTCATCAAAATCCACAACCATTACTGGTAATACTGTACCAAATAAGGCCTAATAACACAGTAATCGCTTGCCTACCTCCTGCTTGTTCAGTGTTCGTGAGGAAAATAACAGGTGCTGAAGTCACACTGGTCTCCACGGCAACACAGCTCACACCATTGATGCCGTCCACGCAGGTGAAGCCACTGGGACATGGCCAGAGCAAGCAGTCATCATAATTATACTCACAGTTTCTGCCCTGTAGAGGGAAAACTGCAATATCACAGTGCGGAAAGTGGAGAAAATAGATGTAGCCTGTGGTTTGTGTGAGAAACATTTAAACAGCAAAATACTGGAAGAGAAGCATTTTGATAAGATCACACTATACTATATACTAGGAATCAATGTCTTTTATTTTTTCAGAGCAAGTACTCATCAGTACTAAAAGCAAAATGAGTACCATACTTAGCCATTAACATTTTATTTAGTTGTGTTGATGTTGGTTGTTACCATTCACTTCTAGCAATGGATGCCTCATGCTGAGTTTTATGTTTAAGATGGATCAGCGATTGTGAGCACCTTGCATCTTGACTCATAAATAATACTGAATGGTCAGCAAAAAATTGATCATAGCCAGCACTTGTGCTTAAGTCCTCAGTGCTCGCAGAACTGAAGTGCTCTCTCTGGTGTGACAGTTTCTCAGCATGCTTACTTCACTGCTCCATGTTCATCAATACCTTTGTGTGAGGGCAATTCATGGCAGCTTGCACACATGTTTAATGAGCACGCTCACAAATACTACTCTGTGCACTCAAGATGGCTGCTCTTGCACTCTTTATTAAAGGTACTGTTGAAAACCATAAAATGTTTGATCAGGTAACATGAATTGCAGGAGGATAATGGAGTTGTGCCTCTTGATATTTTTAATGCATCAATACTATGTATATACAGTATATTATATATGATTACTACAATAGATGGTGTGACAATTAAGTGTAAAACAGGTAAGGGTGTAATTACTGTCTGTACAAAGATAATTTTTTATCTTTTAAAAGATCATTTAAAAATATTTTCAAAGATTAAAAAAAAAAAAACTTACAGGAGAAGGAGGAAGGAGAGGAGGAGGCAACCTACCACAAATCCAGGCTGACAGAAACAGGAGTAGCCATGGCCTGGTTCATTCTGGATGCACACCCCCTGGTTGCATGGCTGCGGCAGGCACTCATTAATGTCATCCTCACAGCGAAGTCCTGTCCAACCTGCCAGGAATGAGGATTTATTTTTAAAAAAAAATTGCAGACGGTAAGACTATACCAGTCAACTTCCCCCTCCTTCACCCTATTCTTCTTTTTCAAAATCAGAAGTGAATATCAATCGTGCTCTTCCTTATTGATTTGTTTCAGCTCCTTTCACTGGTTTTGCACACACCCACAAGGAGAGAGCGGTTGAACATGTCTCAGTATTCTTGCAGGGTTGTGTGACTTACTTGAATAGAAAATCAAGTAAGGAGCTCACCAGGTCGGCAGTGGCACCGGTACCCATTGATGAGGTCTTGGCAGATGCTGCCGTGGAAACAAGGCTTTGAGCCACACTCATTCACATCCAGCTCGCAGAAATCCCCTGCAAACCCTGCTGGACATCTAAAACATAAAGAGATGCTGCCATTAAAACTGGAAAAAAAATTTGACTTTTGAAAACTCCTTTTAAAGCAAGAGAAAACAGGGTGCAACATCATGCCATAGCCTTGAGCTTGGCAGGAAACGCAAACATTCGCAAAGAAGAGGAGAAAAAAAATTATTTATAAAACATATGGCCATGTTCGCATGTGGAAAATGCATCTCCCAGATGGCATGCAAGCTGAGAAAGACCTCATTAATGACAGGTTTATCAGACAGTATTTCAATGTTAAAATATACCATAAGATTAAGATCAGCCTCAGTTATGTAACTGTGAGTAGAGAATGTGTGGGAAGCCACATCATATAATGGCTTAATGAACAAAGTTTGTCCAATTAAAAAAAACAAAACAAAACAAAAAAAACCTGATATAGCAATTGCTCCTGAGCTAATGCACATTGTTCAAACTCGTGATCTTCTGTTGACATAGTGAACACTTTTTCTTCTACTTGTATGGACCCTTTTCACGTGATGTCATGACAAACGCGGCCACCATTTTGGACATGTACTACCAGTAGTTTACCACAGCCAACATTGAGGAACGGCAGCAAAGAAAGTGTTTATTTTCAGCAAGACTTCCATCATGCCACTATATTGTTGTGCACCTGGATGTAGTAACAATCAACAAACAAGGCAAGGGTTATCATTTTATCGGATCCCGGTAGATGCTGACCGACGGAGAAGATGGATAGCGGCATACCAACGCTTGTGTAGTGACCACTTTGTTGGAGGTAAGATGAATAAAATTAGCCAGAAAAGGCATTACATTGCTGTTAACATTCCATTCTAGTTTACTGTAATTATGATCTGGCAGCTATTTACACCGGATCCAGTGTAAATAGCTGCCGGAGCCAACGTCCGAGGTTCCGGAGCGTGATAGCTCGCGGCTGGCCGGGGCATGCTCCGGCAAGCTCGGACGTTGGCTCCGGCAGCTATTTACACTGGATCCGGTGTAAATAGCTGCCAGATCATAATTACAGTAAACTAGTAAATACAGTTTTCTGCATCTCGCTCCTTTTTCTTTTATGTTTGTCGCCTTCCTCGCATTCAAACCGATTTGAGCCGAAGTCCACTACATGTCCAAAATGGCGGTCGCGTTTACGAAGGTCACGTGACTGAAAAGGGTCTATACTAGATCCCTTACCTACACAACTCTTCAAACAGATAATACCAGAAGCAATTGAACCTCTTCTAAAAATAATAAATTCTTCCCTTACTATACAGTGCCTTGCAAAAGTATTCACCCCCCTTGGTGTTTGTCCTGTTTTGTTGCATTACAAGCTGGAATTAAAATGGATTTTTTTGGGGTTAGCATCATTTGGTAGCAACATGCCTACCACTTTAAATGTGCACATTGTTGTTTTATTGTGACACAAGCAATAATTAAGATGAAAAAACAGAAATCTGGAGTGTGCATAAGTATTCACCCCCAAAGTCAATACTTTGTCGAGCCACCTTTTGCTACAATTACAGCTGCAAGTCTCTTGGGGTATGTCTGTATTAGCTTAGCATATCTAGCCACTGGGATTTTTGCCCATCCCTCAAAGCAAAACTGCTCCAACTCCTTCAAGTTAGATGGGTTGTGTTGGTGTACAGCAATCTTCAAGCTATGCCACAGATTCTCAATTGGATCGAGGTCTGGGCTTTGATTAGGCCATTCCAAGACATTTAAAATGTTTCCCTTTAAACCACTCCAGTGTAGCTTTAGCAGTCTGTTTAGGGTCATTGTCCTGCTAGACCGTGAACCTTCATCCCAGTCTCAAACCTCTAGCTGACTCAAACAAGTTTTCCTCCAGAATTGCCCTGTATTTAGTGCCATCCATCTTTCCTTCAGTCCTGACCAGCTTTCCTGTCCCTGCAGATGAAAAACATCCCCACAGCATGATGCTGCCACCACCATGCTTCATTGTAGGGATAGTGTTTTCAGGGTGTTGGGTTTGCGCCACACATGGCTTTTCCCATGATTGCCAAAAAATTAAATTTTTGTCTCGTTTGACCAGAGAATCTTCTTCCATGTGTTTGGGGAGTCTGCCACATGCTGTTGGGCAAACTCCACATGTGATTTTTTTAAGCAATGACTTTTTTCTGGCCACTCTTCCATAAAGTCCCACTCTATGGACTGGATGGCTTAAAGTGGTCCTATGGACAGATACTCCCATCTCCACTGTGGATCTTTGCAGCTCCCTCAGCATTATTGTTGGTGTCTTTGTTGCATCTCTGATTAATGACCTTCTTGCCCGGTCTGTGAGTTTTGGTGGGCATCCTTCTCTTGTCAGATTTGTAGTGGTGCCATATTTTTTCCATTTTGCTATAATGGATTTAATGGTGCTCCCTGGGATATTCAAAGTTTGGGATATTTTTTATGACACAACCCTGAGCTATTCTTCTCCACAACTTTGTCTCTGACTTGTTTGGAGTGCTCCTTGGTTTTCATATTGCTTGCTTCGTAGTGTAGCAGAGTCAGGGTCCTTCCAGAACAGATTGATTTATACAGACATCATGTGACAGATTATGTGACACTTTGATTGCACACAGGTGGAGCTTAATCAACTAATTATGTGACTTATGAAGTGAACTGGGGCGGCATGGTGGTGTAGTGGTTAGCACTGTCGCCTCACAGCAAGAAGGTCCTGGGTTCGAGCCCAGCAGCCGGCGAGGGCCTTTCTGTGTGGAGTTTGCATGTTCTCCCCGTGTCTGTGTGGATTTCCTCTGGGTGCTCCAGTTTCCCCCACAGTCCAAACAAAGACATGCAGGTTAGGTTAACTGGTGGCTCTAAATTGACCGTAGGTGTGAATGTGAGTGTGAATGGTTGTTTGTCTCTGTGTCAGCCCTGCGATAACCTGGCAACTTGTCCAGGGTGTACCCCACCTCTCGCCCATAGTCAGCTGGGATAGACTCCAGCTTGCCTGCGACCCTGTAGAACAGGATAAGCGGCTACAGATAATGGATGGATGAATGGATGAAGTGAATTGGTTGGACCACCTCTTATGTAGGGGTTTCATACAAAAGGGGCTGAATACTTATGCACACTCCAGATTTCTGTTTTTTCATCTTAATTATTGTTTGTGTCACAAAAACAATGTGCTGTGCTGATGACACACAGTTGTATATTTCTGCAAAGCCAGAGGAGAGACACCATTTTAATAAAATTGAGGAACATGTAAAGGACGTTAGACACTGGATGCTTATTAACTTCCTTCTGGTTGACTCTGACAAGAGATTAGTACTTGTACTAGGACCACATGCAGCTAGAAGCAGGTTTTCTGATTACATAGTAACTCTGGATAGCCTGTCTCTTTCTTCATGTGCAGCAGTAAAAGACCTCAGGGTGATCATTAACTCCAGTCTTTCATTTGAAACTTATTTCGACAACATTCTGAGGATAGCTTTCTTTCATCACAGAAATATTGCTCAGGTAAGAAATATAATGTCACTACATGATGCAGAAAAAACTAGTTCATGCTTTTGTTACCTCTAGGTTGGCTTATTGTAATGCCTTACTGTCTGGATGTTCCAAGAAGTGAATAAACAAGCTCCAGTTAGTTCAAAATGCAGCAGCAAGAGTCCTTACTAGAACTAGAAGGTATGACATCACCCCTATCTTATCCACACCACATTGGCTCCCAATCAAATTTCATATTGATTATAAAATACTAATATTGACCTTTAAAGCACTGAATGGTTTCACACCACAGTACCTGAGTGAACTTCTGGTCCTTTATGACCTGCCACGCCTACTTGGATCAAAAGATGCAGGCTATCTGCTGGTACCTCGTATAGTGAAGGCTACATCAGGGGGCAGAGCCTTTTCTTACAAAGCCCCACAGTTATGGAACAGCCTTCCAAGTAGTGTTCGGGACTCAGACACAGTCTCAGTGTTTAAGTCTAGGCTGAAAACATATCTGTTTAGTCAAGCCTTTTGTTAATACCTTTTTGTTAATTGACTTTTCTGTTTTGCCACCCAGATGACATGATATTTATGAGGCACATTCATGATGAACAATGGTTTAATTGTAAATAAACTTGCTTTAAATAAACATGCTTTCAAGTAACAGCAGCTGGTACCTCTGGCAAAAAATCCCATTGCCAGTTTAAGCTGTAGGGCTTGCTTGAGTCTAGTAAACATGATTTATGGTTTAAAAAAAAAATTGCAAATTTGCAGGTTTTTCATGCTTGGCTACCAAAATCTAGAATATTTAAAAATTATTTGACTTGATTTGTTGAGCACATATTGGTAAAATAAATGTGAAATCAACATGGAAATGAGAGTAGCATCAATGTTGATAATAAACCTTAAATCTTCTTTTGGAATTGGTGCTTTACACTACATATTTGTTGCTCTATAACCACTATACTTACATACAAATTAAAATGTACGTTAATCCATAATTCATCAGAAAACAGTGTTTATCACTTTTCACAGTCACTGAGGCATCTGGATGCATGATGATCTTTAAAGTGACAGAAGGCAAGAATCAACAACATTCACTGTGCCAAGAAGTAACTAATATTTCCTCATCAAGATAAATTTAATCCTTAGATAGATAGATAGATAGATAGATAGATAGATAGATAGAACACCACCATAAAACACCACCATAAAACCGCATCAAATTTAGATATCTGTACTTCTCATCTCATTATCTCTAGCCGCTTTATCCTTCTACAGGGTCGCAGGCAAGCTGGAGCCTATCCCAGCTGACTACGGGCGAAAGGCCGGGTACACCCTGGACAAGTCGCCAGGTCATCACAGGGCTGACATATAGACACAGACAACCATTCACACTCACATTCACACCTACGGTCAATTTAGAGTCACCAGTTAACCTAACCTGCATGTCTTTGGACTGTGGGGGAAACCGGAGCACCCGGAGGAAACCCACGCGGACACGGGGAGAACATGCAAACTCCACACAGAAAGGCCCTCGCCGGCCCCGGGGCTCGAACCCAGGACCTTCTTGCTGTGAGGCGACAGCGCTAACCACTACACCACCGTGCCGCCCTATATCTGTACTTGACAACAATATAAGACCTATTTGGTGAACAGACCAATTCCTGATGTGCACCCAAACCACAGTATCACTAATAACAAATTGATCAAGCTTGAACTGAGGAATCCAATTGACCAGCTTGATAAGCAAGTTTTGTTTGTTTTATTTATTTATTTAATTTTTTAATCATTTTGGTTTGTACAAGACATTAAATGTGCATATATGTGCATGTGCAAAAATGTTTAAGGCCTAACCAAATATCTCGAGAAGTACTTTCTACAAAGAGTAATCAAATGTGATACCTTTTCCCAATTACCTTGAGGGCTTTGACTAAATTTGCGAGATAGTCAAACCAAAAAGAAACAAGTATGGAGTGAAAAGGATGCACAAAAAGTTATGCAAGGACATGAAGCTGAAACTTGGACAACCAACTGATAACTGTACTAATATGGGTTGTGTAATGGTAATCCAGTGGGAAACTGTGCATCAGATATTTGTGCCTTCAAGTTTAAAGCATATACACGGAGCCATGGCCTCACTTTCATTTATAAATGCCTTGAGACCTTACAGTAAGAATGGCACAGGAAGAGTTTTAAGCGTTAACAATAAATCTAATATAGTAATTTTTATGATTAAAGTGATTTATATAGGTAGCGGTCTGAGTGAATGACCTTGACGTCCGTAACGTCACCGCAGGAAGTCTATCGGTCTCATCGCCATTTCCGCTATACTAAAACACAGAGCTGACTGCAACGCCAATCCTCCATTTTGAGCTAATTTATCACCATGTCACGTAGATGTGTTTTTGGCCAGTGCAGCAACACGACAGAAGGTGCATTTACGTTGCATTCATGGCCCAAGAATGTTCAAACTGCAAAGATTTGGGCACGTTTTGTGAGAAGTTCACGAGCACATTGTGCAGCTACGAAGTGGTCTCTCCTCTGCTCTGCACATTTTACTGAAGACTCGTACGAGACCTCTGATCTGTTGAGGAGCGTTGGCTATAAGCCCGTATTGAAAGAGGGTGCAGTACAAACAATTAAAGAAATAGAAAACTACAAGAAAAGGAAAGTCTCATCTCATCTCATTATCTCTAGCCACTTTATCCTGTTCTACAGGGTCGCAGGCAAGCTGGAGCCTATCCCAGCTGACTAAGGGCAAAAGGCGGGGTACACCCTGGACAAGTTGCCAGGTCATCACAGGGCTGACACATAGAGACAGACAACCATTCACACTCACATTCACATCTACGGTCAATTTAGAGTCACCAGTTAACCTAACCTGCATGTCTTTGGACTGTGGGGGAAACCAGAGCACCCAGAGGAAACCCACGCGGACACAGGGAGAACATGCAAACTCCACACAGAAAGGCCCTCGCCGGCCACAGGGCTCGAACCTGGACCTTCTTGCTGTGAGGCGACAGTGCTAACCACTACACCACCGTGCCGCCCGAAAAGGAAAGTATTTATTTATTTTATTCTTTTTAAAAGGAAAGTGAGTTCAGTTGCACCAGTCCTCCCGGAGTGAGCCAAGGGTTGTTGTTAAAACCCGGGACGTAACGGGACGGGACATATCGCTCAGGCAGTGACCTCCCTGCAGTTGTTGCTAAAACCAGTGACATCCCGTTCCGTCCTGGGTTTTAGCAATTGCCTGAGCCCAGCAATAATGGTGGACTACACAGTTTGAAGAAAAGTGAATGAGTGGAGCAGCCATCTTATTTTTAAACTGGATATCGCTGCCATCTCTCCGTTACATGGAAGAAGTGAATGAACGGAGAACTGAACAAACAACTGAAAGTCAGATTGTTTCAAAAACAATCGGCCTTCAAGAAGCGAGAACACAGACGAGTAAGCTCTGACTCTCATTTGGATAAAAAAAAGAACCACACATTGTTTACCGGCATGTAGGTTAATACATGTAACTTGTATTGTGTTTAAGTAACCAGTATAAGATTATTTAATTTGCTTCAGAATGTGATTGTCTCAGTTCATCTGATTATTTAATTAGCCTTTTAAGTTTTATCAGTGAAAATGCATGCATGTACATGTATGTTGCATAAGTTATAACACCTATCCTGTTTTAATGAGAGTCAACCCACAATCAATGAAGTCAAATCAGTCTTAGTTGAGGAAGTCGGTAATGGTATTTCTTACTTTCACCATAAATTTTTATTTATATGACTTTGGTCTATAGCTGTCAAAGGCCTCGGCCTTAAAACTGGTTCCTGCTGTGACGTCACACACTCAAGGCCGGCTGGCTCAGCGGGGCAGCTCGAATCCCAACTTTGCAGTTGATTTTAACTCTCTGAAATATATTTTTTTTAATTCTCATTTATGCAGCATACAAGAGTCAAGGATGGAGATACTATCCACTCAGAAATTTATTTAAAAATAAAGGCTCTGCGTATCTCCTTTAAGAATCTGATGAATACTCCTACGTGAGTACTTAGAAAATCTGAAATGTTTAAATATTTTTGGAATTTAAAATGTGTTACAAAGACAAAATTTTGCTATCCCAGTCATCAAATGGTGAGTCTCAGGTTTTCTGTCCTTAGTCTTTCGTCTGTTGCAGTTTCTAAGATGTTGTACAAAACCACAATGTCCAATAAAAAACAGATTGCTCTTCTATTATCTGATCCAACTTGTGATGGTGACCAAATGGGGGCTGTAATGGAAGTGCAACACAAGTCATTAACCTGTATGCCATTTCAAATTAAAGTAAATACCAAGAATGACAGAGTATTTGTTTCCAATTTAAGGCAAATCAATCCACTGGGGCCTCATATGGACAGACAAGCAACCCCTTGTCTGCTGTCTGTTAGTGGATCTGCTTTCCTCATAGAGCAGAAATTGGAAAATAGTGTTTGGATAATTTGTAGGTCTGGACTCAGGGTGGAGTAAATCAATCTTTAAGGATACTGCACGATGTATAAAAGGCCATAATGGGCGAGAATGAGGTTTTACACCACATACACCACAGCCTCGTTTTGCTCAGACAATTATGTGGCAGCAGCTGCTTCATGATCATCACTTTGGCAACCTAGCAGACCTTTAATTGAGAGAAAACAGACTGGTATAGGCACTCCTCCATAAGGGCCAGAATTAACCCATGATTGAATATAATTGGGGCTGAAACAATATGTAACCCGTGACTTGTAAAGCAATTATTCTCTTATATAAAGTAGTGATTTGAAGGGTTCACCTGCATGCAAAACTGTATCCAGGGCCATCCAAACAAGTTCCACCATTAAAACAATGAGAAAAATTCATCGGCATATCCAGGCATGCATCCAGGTCAACCTCACATTGAGTCCCACTGTAGCCTTTGGTGCATATGCAGGCATATTTGTCGATGAGGTCCAAACAGAAGCCAGCATTCAAACAAGGCTGAGATTCACACTCCTGAAAACAATGTACATGTAATAAGTTAAGACTCTGAAATGATCATGTTCATTTGATCGTTATGTCCATGCTAATGAATATAATGTGACAACATATGTTCCCAAAAAAGGCAAAACACTGTATCTGCTTTGACATTATTGATGGCACAGTAAATGAAATCTGATATCTAAAGAATAAACACAAGAAGACATGCTGTTACTGGAAAATAATCAATGACTGGGTGCTGTCATAAGTTATCACCCTAACATTAATTATTTTCCATTAGCAGTTTTCCAACAACTACATTTAAAATTATTAAATGATAAAAATAATAAAACTATTAAAAACTGACACTGTACTTGTATCTGTGCATAATTCCATTTAACATTGTGGGACATATTCAAGCCATGTTCATCCCTGTTATCAGTTACAGCAGCTATAAACAGTTGCTCCCTCACTAGCCCCTTTATTTTCTGACAATAAAATCCTTTCATTTTACTGACGAATCACAAACTCCTCTGTCCTGAAGATTTTCCTGTAGCATTAAAATGTATATGCTGTTGCAAAGCACTGACACTGGAGACTTCTTCCATAAACCATAAATGTTAAATAAAGGTCTCTTTTCACAAAGCTTCACCATCAATATTTTGATCACTAAATAACATTTTCACTTGTTTGTATTAGTTTTAGATTATGTAGCATGTCTGAAGCCCTGTTACTGTAGAAACAATAATGTATTAGAAGGACATTGCCTGAAAAAAAAGAAGAAAAAAAAGGTCACTATTTGGATTTAAATAAGCAAATACCTAAAAGCCTTTGAATGGATAATTACTGCAGTGATTAATATGCTTCAGCTGGCATCAATTCTTTTAACCCTAACTGATGCAATGAGTAGCTTGTCATTTCTTAAACAACCATGTCAGAAGGCATATCCTGTAGTCATGGAAAAGATGTTGCTGTGTTTCAGAAGGGTCAAATTAATGGCCTGTATCAAGCAAAGAAAACAACTACAGAAATGGCTGAAATTACTGGAATTGGGTTAAGAACTGTCCAACACATTATTAAAACCTGGAAGGATAGTGATGAACCATCAACTTCAAAGAAGAAGTGTGGTCAGAAAAAAGTCTTGACTGACCATGATCAGAGATCACTTAAACACTTGGTGAAGTCGAATCATAAAAAATTGACAGTAGAACCCATGGCTATGTTTAATAGTGAAATTAAGATCATTTCCACATGTACAATGCAATAAGAACTCACAGGATTGGGACTAAACAGCTGTGTGGCCATAAGAAAACTACTTGTTAGTGAAACTAATCCAGAAGAAAAGGCATAAATTTGCTAGGAAGCATAAGGATTGGACTCTGGAGCGATGGAAAGAGGTCATGTGCTCAGATGAGTCCAGATTTACTTTATTTCCAGAGCGATAGGTGCGTCAGAAGGTAAGAAGGGAAGTGCATGAAGTGATGCACCCATCATGCATAGCCTCTGGAGGCAGTGTTATGATCTGGGGTCCCTTGAGTTGGTCAGGTCGAGGGTCAGCAACATTATGTGGCAATAAAGTAAAGTCAGCTGACTACCTGAATGTACTGAATGATCAGGTTGTCACATCAATGGATTTTTTTTTTCTTCCCTGATGGCACAGGCATAAAATTAGGGCTCATATTGTGAAAGTGTGGTCCAGGGAGCATGAAGAATTATTTTCAGACATGGATTGCCCATCACAGAGACTTAAGACTATTCACAGTTCTTGGGATGTGTTGGAGACGAATTTATGGAATGGTTTGATTCTCCAGTCGTCAGTGGAAGAACTTGGTGAAGTGATTAATGAAACTCTGGATGTAAATAAATGTTGTGAAATAAGGTTGTTGAAACAATGCCATGGTGAAAGCATGCCATAATCACAGCTAAAGGCAGTCCAACTAAATATTAGTGTATGCAACTTTTTTTTGGTTGGACATTGTGTAAACATGTGATTTGAATTACAGCTGGCACTACTGTCAGAGCAGATGTTATAGGAAGCTTCGGACAAATCAAAATTGATAATTCAACAGCGCTTTGGTATAAAACCTTATCCCATGCATTAAACAAATTAGCATTAAATTAGCATAAGATACAGTATATTGTTTTTTAAAATAAAAAAATGTATACTGACAATATACTCACTGTTTACATAAACGCTAATTGTATGCATCACATAGAACATAATTTACAGTGATCAGATTACTGACATGCAGAAAACCTTTCCATAAAAATTCACGTTTCTGCAAATGACTTCATTACCCTAACAACTTTGTGATTTAGAGTAGCCGGATTCAATTGTAGCCTCAATTCTAATTAATTTTCCAATATACTAATGAATTAATGCAGGAAAAATTCAAGATTTAGGGAAAGTACAAGCTATAGAAAGAATAATTAGAGGGAGAAGGCAACAGTTAATGATGTATTTGACAGGAAGCTCGTACAGCTCTCTCAAGAAGCCTATTGTTTAATCTCAAGGGTATATTTAAGCCTGTGGTTAGCTTTAAAATCAATTAGGCATTAGAGTGATCACTTTCTTCCTAATCAGCCATTTGTACTGTGCTTTCATGTTGTCTCAACTGCCTACACTCATTATGAAGGAAAGTCAATGTGGTCTAAAGCCGGAGACGTGTCAATGAATGTGCATCAATAAAGTTTATAAATACTTACATTTTGATGTACTGTCGATGAATTGTATATGGACAATGATAATAATGAATAATTACATTGTACAATTATAATACCAACAGTGTTAAAATTGGAAAGGTCTTATTGAATAAGACAACTATTATTTGTTTAAGAATGTGTACAGATTGTGTGTAAGGAAGCCATTCAACAGAAAAGGGGTAACTAACTTTTAACAAATCATGACTGCCATTACCTGTGTCCACAGTCTGTTGCGCAGTAGGTCTACTGCTAAATGACATCTTGTTCAAAAGGGCAAGAGCTGATCTCTGTTTCTTGTCTCAAGAGGTAATAGTGTTCAAATTCAGTTAAGCCTGAGATATGTTTGACCTTCTCATCTCTTTCGTTATTGGGTGTCTAAATCAGAAAACTAGGCCAGATATAAGGCTCAGCATCCTCTCTCTCTTTCCCTGTCCCTCCCTCCCTCCTTTGGAATAAGTTATAATTCTGTGGAACTTTCTGAGCCATTACCCCTTCAGCAGTTTGAGTCATAACTGTGAATAGTGTCATTTCCTTAAATTTGATATAATCCTCAATGATGATATACATTACCAAATTTAGAAAATGATGTGCAATGTTGAAATCATCAGTAATCATCATGGTATAATTTTTTTCGAGTGGCTTTGAAAGGTGTCCAGTTGCATTGACCTGCTGCAATAGCAATTGGAATCGAACTGAATTGAACCTGTCTGGTTGCACTGTTACACAGTGACAAACAGCTTTTCATTGACTGCCTGTGATCTAATATCTGTCCAATGATTCTGACCTCATTATGTGGTTATACAGTCCCTGCTGAAAGTACTGGAACAGCAAGGACAATTCTTTTGTTTTTGCCATAAAATGAAGACATTTGGGATTGAGATCAAAACATGGATATGAGACAATAGATCATTGTTTCACCTTTCAGTTCTTGATATTGACATGTAGGTGTGTTAAACAACATGGAACATGACACCTTTTGTGGCAGACCACTCAATTTTAGGTGAGCAAAAATAGTCTTAAAGTAAATTAAAACAAATAACACTTAATATTTGTCCCTTGCTTGTGATAACTGCATTAAGTTGGAGATCCTTTCTTTCTTCACAATTTGGCATTTCCATCACTTTGGTAGAGGGAAATCTTTGCTGCAGAACATTTGTGGCTCATCTCTGTATTTCTTTGTAAAGTCCAATCTACATTTCTGTTCTCAAAGTATTCTTCAAAGAGTGGATTGTGATACCATCACACCTGCCCTGTGAAGGTTGTTGGTGATATCATTGACTGTTGTTTTTAGGGGTTTTCTTCAGAGCAATCACAATGTTTCAGTCATTAACTGCTATTGTTTTCTTTGGCTGACCTTTTTGATGTCTGGTTGTGAGCACACCTGGGTTTCATTCATTTTCAAGGCATTCCATATTGTTGTATGGGCTATGCCCAGTGCTTACGTGTAGACTCTGATTAATTTCCCCTCTTTTCTCAGCTTCAAAATAGCTTGCTTTCCTCCCATGGACAGCTCATAGCCTTCATGTTGGTTTACCCTTTTTAACAATAAATGCAGTCTTCACAGGTGAAACCCAGAGTAAACATTCAGAGCTATTAACTGTTTAATCTGTCAGTCTAACAGAGAACACCTGGGTATCAAGAAGCACCTGTCAGTCGTATGTTCCAGTATTTGTGATGACTGTATTTGCAATGAAAATTGGGTGGGTTCAAATAAAAGGTGCCATGTTCCCAGTTGTTTAACACACCTAGATGCGAATAACAGGGAATAAAAGCTGAAATTCCTATCTGTTGCCTCATATTAATATTTTGATGCAATGTCTTCAGTGTATAGCAAAAAATAAAAAATAAAAATTGACCCCTCCAATATATTAGGAGGGGACTGTATATACATTATGGGTCTGACATTTTCTTACCAGCAGAATATGAAAAACATATTTCTCATAGCCATCCCATGCTAACAACAGAACAATAAGAAACTATTAACATATACACTGAAAATCTCAGCCACTATCCTACACATTACAGGTGTATATGCTTACGTCCATATTAGTCTCGCATCTGGGGCCACTCCATCCACTCTCACATTGACAGTCATATGCGTCAATGCCGTCTGAACACCTGGCATGAAAAAAGGCTTAGTTAATGCTCTCTGACAACTGCAAACTCCATCTTTATGAGCAATGATTTATTAGGTGCTATTGTGCACACAGATGAGGCCACCCAGTCAGTGCCAGCACACTTTCACAAGCTTTACCTGCTAGCAGATGTGGATGATGTTTTATACATGTAGAATTCAATAAAACTATTCACAAACAAATCAAAACAATATGCATTATTTACAATACTATACTTACGCTGTAAAGACAGTATATCAGTCACAGTGCAGCATTACAGTATATGGGTCATATTCAGAGGTGAGTTGAATTTACAGTTTCAAGCAACTTCTGTATACACTTTTAAATCCAATTAGAATTGGATTTCCAGACTCAGTCTGACCAACCCAATCAAATTTCATGTGTTCTCATTATTTGGTTTGTGTGCTTCTCCATACCAGACATTTGCAAAACCAACAGAAATGTGATAAACAACAAGAATCAACCTTCAATTCTTCTGTTGTCTACACCTGTAAATTGAGAAGCGCAATGTTCTTATTTAAAATAGTCCATGAGCCAGTGTTCAAACATGATAAAAATGTTCATAATATTTATGGTTAAATTCAACAAATCCATGATCGTTTAAGGTGACTTTCAATATCCCATAAAAAAATATATGCTCTGTCAGTAATTGGGCTTTTTATTGATGAATCTTAAACACAGTTCTATTAGCCCTATAGTGTGTGCTGTGCAGGGTTTACATTAATTTTAAGTTATGCTTCTATCACAAATGATACTGAATAGGAAGCTACTTGGAATTCTTCTTAAAAATTAAAATATAGCTGGACAGAAAGAAAAATAAAACATCACAGTTGGAAAAAAATATCTAAAATATTATTAAAATTTATAATAAAATTATGTGACCTCACGTGGATTTTGTTGTTTAAGAAGGTGATTTTTCACATTCTATGGTATACTGTATAAAATTATAGGCTAATTAATGTTTGCATTCATTTGAATGGCAAATATGCAACAAATTAAAATTGGAATGGAATTTTCAAAATAATTCAATTAAATTTGTATGGAATATTTTTTTAATTAAATAATGATTGAAAAACACATTTATAACAGCTGAATGCCATTTGAATTTTATGCATAGAAGTACACTGAGCAACACTGGCTAGGGTTATGCTATGTTTGCAAAGTTCACGCAGAATTATGTGCTGAGAAGAACTTAAAGCTTAAAACTTAAAGGGGCCATCACTTTTGGTGATCCTGTGTTGGTCAGTGACAAAGCAGTTTGTTGCTGAATTCTGACCTGAATATTTGCCATTACCTCACATACCTGCCATGAATACAGGGGTCTGAGGCACATTCATCAATGTTGTTCACACAGTCAGATCCAGTGAAGCCACTGGAACAGAGGCAGTGGTAGCCACCAGGACCATTGACACACCTCCCACCATTTTGGCATGGATTTGAGGTGCATTCATCCACATTCAGCTCACACCGCATGCCTGTGTGTGATCAGTTAATGTAATTGATAAATTATTCAGTCATGCATTAGTACATTAATTCAGCCAACAATTTGTTCTTTTATTCAGGCCTTATTGGTCTTTTTGGCCCAATTTTCCTTCAATATTTTGCTATGCCTTCCTACTTTGGCAGGATACACACAAACACATGGTCAGAAGACAATGGAGTGATCCTAAGAAAAAAATATATTTTATTACTTTAAAGCACAAGGAACTACATTCACACTCTTTTGTGGAAAACTAAGCCTAACATAAAGCTAAGGTCACCATAATTGGGTTGTGTGCTATAAATAAATTAAAACCATTGTTTGCCATTAATCCAGTGCGCTAAATACAGTTTCAACTTATTCCCGACTGTACCTTAGAATTTCTGGGCATGTGTTTGCATGGTGCCAGAGATCACAATAAATAGGAATGAGTTACAAGTATAATGTATAATTAACATTTTATAATTACAAAGTATCTTCTGATTTCTTGTACACATGAGATGTAAATGCCATATCTACACTCACTGGATACTTTAATAGGAACTTGTTCTTGATTCTAAGAGTCATGTTCTTGGCTGGCAGGAGTGGAACCCAATGTGGTCTTCTGCTGTTGCATGCTGAGATGCTTTTCTGCTCACCATGGTTGTAAAGAGTTGCTATGAGTTGCTATATCCTGCCTGGCAGCTCAAACCAATCTGGCCATTTTCCTCTGACCTCTCTTATCAACAAGATGTTTCAACGCACAGAACTGTCGCTCACTCAGTGTTTTTTTTCACCATTCCACCATTTGCACCCATGCCACAGTGAAAGTCACAGAGGTCACAATCTTTCTCCTTCTGATGTTTGAAGCGAACGTTAACTGAAGCTCTTGATTTGTATCTGCATGAGTTTATGCATTGTGCTACTGTCAAGGGATTGGGTGATTTGAGAGCTGCATGAAACAGCAAATGTATGGGTGTTCCTAAGCAAGTGGCCAGTGAATGTATTTGGCATGGCAGTTAATTGATCTCATCTCTCATCTCATTATCTCTAGTCGCTTTATCCTGTTCTACAGGGTCACAGGCAAGCTGGAGCCTATCCCAGCTGACTACGGGCGAAAGGCGGGGTACACCCTGGACAAGTCACCAGGTCATCACAGGGCTGACACATAGAGACAGACAACCATTCACACTCACATTCACACCTACGGTCAATTTAGAGTCACCAGTTAACCTAACCTGCATGTCTTTGGACTGTGGGGGAAACCGGAACACCCAGAGGAAACCCACGTGGACATGGGGAGAACATGCAAACTCCACACAGAAAGGCCCTCGCCAGCCACGGGGCTCGAACCCGGACCTTCTTGCTGTGAGGCGACAGCGCTAACCACTACACCACCGTGCCTCCCCAGTTAATTGATACTTAATCTAATTAATTAGATTAATTAATCTATCCATTAATTACAGCAAAGCAATCTCTGAAAGATGCTGAAAGAAAGCAAATTGAATTATCTATCTATCTATCTATCTATCTATCTATCTATCTATCTATCTATCTATCTATCTATCTATCTATCTATCTATCTATCTATCTAATCCTCTTCTAAAGTTCTAAGTACAACTGCTAGACCCAACACAACAAACTAAGCACTCTTAACTAAGGGATAAGTGTTCTTAAGGGTTAATATCTGATGACACTTTAATGAAAAATGTAAGGATTACACCACTACACAAGTTAGACCACTGGGTCTAACTTGAAGAAATTGAGAGGCAAAGTGACCACAGTATTATTATGCACTATTAAATGCTCTATATAGTATTATAATACTCTATATAATGGTATAGTAATACATCTCATCTCATCTCATTATCTCTAGCCGCTTTATCCTTCTACAGGGTCGCAGGCAAGCTGGAGCCCATCCCAGCTGACTACGGGCAAAAGGCGGGGTACACCCTGGACAAGTCGCCAGGTCATCACAGGGCTGACACATAGACACAGACAACCATTCACACTCACATTCACACCTACGGTCAATTTGGAGTCACCGGTTAACCTAACCTGCATGTCTTTGGACTGTGGGGGAAACCGGAGCACCCGGAGGAAACCCACGCGGACACGGGGAGAACATGCAAACTCCACACAGAAAGGCCCTCGCCGGCCCCGGGGCTCGAACCCAGGACCTTCTTGCTGTGAGGCGACAGTACTAACCACTACACCACCGTGCCGCCCTTATAGTAATACATATTAAGCATTAAGTACATCGTAATAATATAATTTTTATAATGCTCTATATAGTATTATAATGCTCTATATAATGGTATAATACGGTATTGAATGTTCTATATAGTTTAAGATAAAATGTCTGTGAAATCTAATGCCACAACAAGTCAGGGGATACATCAAGCAGTTTTGTATAATGTAAATCTTAGCTCTTATAAGGGATATTGCAACATTCATTCAAGAAAGAACATTGTCTGGGAACAACAAGAACAAAAAAATCATATGGGTGCAGGATGAGACCTTGATCGCTTACAGTGTAGGAGAAATGATAGCCTCAATTACTTTTCTCAACAGGAACTACTTTAATCCATGGGATATTATCAGATTTCCTGCCCCAGAGAGTGTGTATGAGAAGAGAAAAAAGGGAGGAGAAAGAAATTAAGTAATACAAAAAGGCACTACAATTATCTCATTGTAGAACCCCTGAATAAAGGAAGTATTCATTTTCTACAAACCAGAGACCTCTATCAGAGTACACAATGTGTATGTACAGGAATAGAGGATGCAATTTAAATCTGATTATGTGACCATGCAGTGCAGATTGATTCTGAGCTTAGATGTTACTTAAAATGTTACTAAAATATTGGGTAATGCAATTAAGCAAATAACCCAAATCTTAACACCCAGTAATAAGTATGAACCTTTCACTTGAATCTCACTGGAAATAATGCACTTAGGTTCAGTGAGGGGAATAAAAAAAAAAAAACTGTTTGAAAAAAATAATCAGTGGAGTTGTGTGATGCCGCATATGAATCCTTATAGGTGATTATTTCCCGGTCAAAGCAAATCACTGGACCTGAGTTGAGTTGAGAGAGTTACTTCCTGTCATACTTTGACAACTGATAATGGTGTTTGGATGAACACCAAAACATCTGTTTTATTATTTTTATTTACAACCCCGATTCCAAAAAAGTTGGGACAAAGTACAAATTGTAAATAAAAACGGAATGCAATAATTTACTAATCTCAAAAACTGATATTGTATTCACAATAGAACATAGACAACATATCAAATGTCAAAAGTGAGACATTTTGAAATTTCATGCCAAATATTGGCTCATTTGAAATTTCATGACAGCAACACATCTCAAAAAAGTTGGGACAGGGGCAATAAGAGGCTGGAAAAGTTAAAGGTACAAAAAAGGAACAGCTGGAGGACAAAATTGCAACTCATTAGGTCAATTGGCAATAGGTCATTAACATGACTGGGTATAAAAAGAGCATCTTGGAGTGGCAGCGGCTCTTAGAAGTAAAGATGGGAAGAGGATCACCAATCCCCCTAATTCTGCTCCGACAAATAGTGGAGCAATATCAGAAAGGAGTTCGACAGTGTAAAATTGCAAAGAGTTTGAACATACAGGTATCATCATCTACAGTGCATAATATCATCAAAAGATTCAGAGAATCTGGCAGAATTTCTGTGCATAAGGGTCAAGGCCGGAAAACCATACTGGGTGCCCATGATCTTCAGGCCCTTAGACGGCACTGCATCACATACAGGCATGCTTCTGTATTGGAAATCACAAAATGGGCTCAGGAATATTTCCAGAGAACATTATCTGTGAACACAATTCACCGTGCCATCCGCCGTTGCCAGCTAAAACTCTATAGTTCAAAGAAGAAGCCATATCTAAACATGATCCAGAAGCGCAGACGTCTTCTCTGGGCCAAGGCTCATTTAAAATGAACTGTGGCAAAGTGGAAAACTGTTCTGTGGTCAGACAAATCAAAATTTGAAGTTCTTTATGGAAATCAGGGACGCTGTGTCATTCGGACTAAAGAGGAGAAGGATGACCCAAGTTGTTATCAGCACTCAGTTAAGAAGCCTGCATCTCTGATGGTATGGGGTTGCATTAGTGCGTGTGGCATGGGCAGCTTACACATCTGGAAAGACACCATCAATGCTGAAAGGTATATCCAGAGTCTAGAGCAACATATGCTCCCATCCAGATGACGTCTCTTTCAGGGAAGATCTTGCATTTTCCAACATGACAATGCCAAACCGCATACTGCATTAATTACAGCATCATGGCTGAGTAGAAGAAGGGTCCGGGTACTGAACTGGCCAGCCTGCAGTCCAGATCTTTCACCCATAGAAAACATTTGGCACATCATAAAACGGAAGATACGACAAAAAAGACCTAAGACAGTTGAGCAACTAGAATCCTACATTAGACAAGGATGGGTTAACATTCCTATCCCTAAACTTGAGCAACTTGTCTCCTCAGTCCCCAGACGTTTACAGACTGTTGTAAAGAGAAAAAGGGATGTCTCACAGTGGTAAACATGGCCTTGTCCCAACTTTTTTGAGATGTGGCGTTGTCATGAAATTTAAAATCACCTAATTTTTCTCTTTAAATGATACATTTTCTCAGTTTAAACATTTGATATGTCATCTATGTTCTATTCTGAATAAAATATGGAATTTTGAAACTTCCACATCATTGCATTCCGTTTTTATTTACAATTTATACTTTTTTGGAATCGGGGTTGTATTTATTTTTGCATGATCTAGTGATTCCAAATAAACAATTTACAACCCCAATTCCAAAAAAGTTGGGACGCGTGTAAACTTTAAATAAAATAGAATGCGATCATTTGTAAATCATGGAAACCCTATATTTCATTGAAAATAGTACAAAGACAACATATCAAATGTTGAAACTGAGAAATTTTATTGTTTTTTTTTGAAAAATATATGCTCTTTTTGAATTTGATGCCAGCAACACACTTCAAAAAAGTTGAGACAGGGGCACGTTTACCACTGTGTTGCATCACCTCTACTTTTAACAACACTCTGTAAATGTTTGGGAACTGAGGAGACCAATTGCTGTAGTTTTGAAAGAGAAATGTTATACCATTCGTGCATGTAATACAATTTCAGTTGCTGAACAGTTTGGAGTCTCCTTCGTCATATTTTGCACTTAATAATGTGCCAAATGTTTTAAATGGGAGACGGGTCAGGAGTGCAGGCAGGCCAGCTTAGCACCCGGACTCTTTTACTATGGAGCCATGCAGTTTTAATATATACAGAAAACAGTTTGGCATTACCTTGCTGAAAGAAAGAAGGCTTTCCCTGAAAAAGATTTTGCCTGGATGGCAGCATATTGCTCTGAAATGTGTATATATATAATATATATAACACATATAATATAAGCTGGATAGTACAGTGGTAATGCTCACTGACTACGATGCAGGAGATCGGGGTTCGAATCCCAGTCGGGGCAAAACATCATCCAGTAAGGGTCCTTAGGCAAAACCCCCTCATGATATATCAGCCTACCTCAGGAATGAGTGAAAACATAACTGATAGAGTCATACCGGCTCAGACGTCGCCCGGGTCAACAAGGTCTGCGTCAGTTGCTAGGGAACCAGGGCAAACTGATGAGAAATGGGCTACTGGAACAAGACATCGATGGACGAGGACAGAAAATACAGATTTGCTGGAATGCTACTATACAAGCAATCCCAGAGAGAGGGGATACATGCAGAGAATGTGGGACCATTGGATACTTCGAAACCCACAATCAAGGCTAACAAAGAAACAGCTATTAGTCCAGTGTTCCAACATCCATAATCGAAATCTGCTATCACAACTAGAGATTAATGAAATACAACAACGATGCTACGGCAAGGGGACAGGTCAGCAGGGAGATGTCATCATCCCCACAACCAGAGATTGGGTACCAAGCCCCAACAGCTAACAGCCTCAACACAAGAGCTGCTGACCTGAGAAGGAAGATCGTGACCCAACTGGAAACCTGGAGCCCCCGACGAATACCGAAGCTGAGTTGCCAAGTACCTTCAGAAGATCTACTAGTAGATGTGAATGCTGCTCTGAAGACAATCTCCACAAGAACCATCACTGAGACCAACAAGCTGATACACAGTACAGCAACAGTAATCATGGAGATGCTTGGACACAAGGTGGGCTCGGGACATAACAAACAGTATCCACCATGGAAGAGACGATTAGAGGCCAAGATAAAGGCAGCACAGAGAGAAGTTAGCCAGCTAGCTGAACTACAGAAAGGGAACATGGTGAATAAAGGGGCACCCAGGAAGTACAACTCACTCTCCATATCAGAGGCACTCGAAACTGCCAAACAGCGACTAACAGCTCTGGCCACCCGGTTGAGGAGATACACCAAGGAAGGAGAGGCCAGGAGAATAAACAAGCTGTTCTCCACTGAACCAGCCAAGGTGTACTCTCAATGGCAGGGGAACAACAACCGGTCAGACCCACCAAGAGCTGAGGTGGAAAAATACTGGAAAGACATATGGGAAAGAAAGGCATCACACAACACCGATGCCCAATGGTTAGTGGACCTAAGAGCTGACCACAGCAACCTCCCAGAACAAGAACCAGTAACCATCTCAATGGCAGACGTCCAAGAAAGAGTGTCAAAGATGAAGAGCTGGACAGCACCAGGCCCCGATATGATCCATACGTACTGGCTGAAGAAGCTAACTGCACTCCATGAACGCCTAGCAGCACAGATGAACCAGCTGCTGAGGGATGGAACCCACCCAGAATGGCTAACCCAAGGCAGGACAGTCCTAATCATGAAGGACCCCCAGAAGGGACCCATCCCATCCAACTACCGGCCAATTACCTGTCTCTGCACAACATGGAAGGCCCTGTCAGGCATCATTGCAGCAAAAATGAGTAAGCATGTGGCTCAATACATGAGCGAGGCACAGAAAGGAATTGGCAGTAACACCAGAGGAGCCAAGCACCAGCTACTGGCCGATAGAACAGTCGCCCGAGACTGTAAGAAGAGACAGACCACCCTGTGCACTGCCTGGATTGACTACAAGAAAGCCTACGACTCAATGCCACACACATGGATACTGGAATGTCTGGAACTGTATAAGATCAACAGGAACCTAAGGACCTTCATACAGAACTCAATGGAAATATGGAAGACAACCCTAGAGGCCAACTCAAAACCCCTTGCCCAAGTCAACATCAAGTGCGGCATATACCAAGGAGATGCGCTATCACCACTGCTGTTCTGCATAGGCCTGAACCCCCTCAGTCAGATCATCACGAAGAGCGGCTACGGGTACCGATTCCGTAGTGGGGCAACAATCAGCCACCTGCTCTACATGGATGACATCAAGCTGTATGCCAGGAATGAGCGAGAAATAGACTCACTGATCCACACCACCCGGATCTACAGCGATGACATAGGGATGTCATTCGGATTGGACAAGTGTGGCTGGATGGTCTCAAAGAGAGGCAAGATGATCCGGACTGAAGGGATTGACCTACCAGAGGGCAACATAGGTGATATCCAAGACAGCTACAAGTACCTTGGCATCCCACAGGCTAATGGAAACCATGAAGAGGCCACAAGGAAGTCAACCACAGCCAAATACCTCCAGAGAGTAAGGCAGGTCCTGAAAAGTCAGCTGAATGGTAAAAACAAGGTCCGAGCCATCAACATGTACGCACTACCAGTCATCAGATACCCCGCTGGTATCATAAACTGGCCAAAGGAGGAGATAGAAGCCACAGATATCAAGACTAGAAAGCTCCTCACCATGCATGGAGGGTTCCACCCCAAGTCCAGCACCCTGAGACTATACACTAAGCGGAAAGAGGGAGGCCGAGGGCTAGTGAGCGTCAAGACCATGGTCCAGGATGAAACATCGAAAATCCGAGAATACATCAGAAAGATGGCCCCAAAGGATGAACTGCTAAGTGAATGTCTCAGGCAGCAGAACCCTGATGAGAGTGCAGAGGAGGAGGAGGAACAGACAACCTGGAGAGACAAACCCCTACATGGCATGTACCACCGTCAGATAGAGGAAGTGGCTGATATCAAGAAATCCTACCAGTGGCTGGATAATGCAGGACTGACAGACAGCACAGAGGCACTAATCATGGCAGCACAAGAACAGGCCATAAGCACAAGAGCCATAGAGGCCAGGATCTACCAGAGTACATCAGACCCAAGATGCAGACTGTGCAAAGAAGCCCCTGAAACAGTCCAGCACATAGTAGCAGGGTGCAAGATGCTACGGTAGCTGGATCAGCGTACATGGAGAGGCACAACCAAGTGGCTGGGATAGTATACAGGAACATCTGCAACCAGTATGGAATAGAAATACCCAAGTCCCAATGGGCCATACCACAGAAGGTGGCTGAGAACAACAGGGCCAAGATTCTGTGGGACTTCAGCTTCCAGACTGACAAACAGATCCTGGCTAACCAACCGGACATAGTGGTGGTGGACAAAGAGCAGAAGAGGGTGGTGGTGATAGATGTGGCGATCCCAGCTGACGCCAACATCAGGAAGAAGGAACATGAGAAACTTGAGAAGTATCAAGGGTTGAAAGAGCAGCTGGAACGGATGTGGAAGGTCAAGGGTTGCGTGGTCCCCATGGTAGTGGGGGCACTTGGGGCAGTAACCCCCAAACTGGGAGAGTGGCTCCAGCAAATCCCAGGAACAACATCTGAAGCCTCAGTCCAGAAGAGCGCAGTCCTAGGAACATCGAAGATACTGCGCAGAACCCTCGAACTCCCAGGCCTCTGGTAGAGGACCCGAGCTTGAGGATGACATGGATACCACCCCCCCGCCGGAGGTGAGAAGGAGATTTTATATATATATATATATATATATATATATATATATATATATATATATATATATATATATATATATATAATTTTTTTATTTTTTTTTTCAGCATTAATGATGCCTTCCCAGATGTACAAGCTAAGATAAGAAGACCTTTATTATCCCACAGTGGGGAAATTTCCTGTTTGCAGCAGCACAGTGGATAGCAGCAGAAGAGGACATATCAAGCCACACAAGTTAAAAAAAAATATATATATATATATACACACACACAAAATAAAAATAAAAATGTCCTACCCATGTCATGTGCACTAATGCACCCTCATACCATCACAGATGCTGTGACCCTGTATTGAAATATAGGGTTTCAGCAAGCTGGATGGTCCCTCTCCACTTTAGCCTGGGGGACGTGGTGTCCATGATTTCTAAAAAGAATTTATACTTTTGATTCGTCAGACCTTGGAACAATTTTCCACTTTGCCTCAGTCCACTGTAAAAGAGCTTGGGCTCAGAGAAGGTGGCAGTGTTTCTGGATATTGTTGATATATGGTTTTAACTTGCATTTGTGGATGCAGTAAGGAACTGTTTTCACAAATGATGGTTTTCTAAAGTGTTCCTGAGCCCATACAGTGATTTCCACTACAGACACATGTCTGTTTTTAGTGCAGTTCACCTGAGGGCCTGAAGATCAGTTTTCAGCTTTGTCTCTTGCATAGAGATTTCTCCAGATTCTTTAAATCTTTTAATGATATTATGGACCATAGATGATGTGATCCCCAAATTCTTTGCAATTTTACTTTGAGGAATGTTAGGGCGTATTCACACCTACGTTGTTTGGTCCGGACCAAACGACCAAACGAACCAAATTTCCCTTGGTCTGGACCTTTTGGGGTGGTCTGAATACAAACCACTGAACTCTGGCCCACACCAAACAAGCGGACCGAGACCGAGCTGCAAGGTCGGACCCGGTCCGGACCAAGGGAACCCTGGTGCGGACCTTTTGGAGGTGTGAAAGCAGACCGGACCTAATCTGACAGTTTTGCTTTTTTGTACCTCGGGAGCTTCCGTCGTTTGTCGAGCATTATGGGAAACAGAGTCTTGACACTCCACCGCAAAGTGTGAACACTGTTTCGGTTGTCAAGGGAACCTTACAACAGTCGTTCAGTCATTCAGACCAGTGGTAGGCTAGACTACAGAGTACAAAAAATGAGTAGGGGGCAAACGTGGGCCGAGGAAGAAACGCGTACCCTTGTGGATATATGGGCAGATGTCCACATATCTGAGCTTTTGGAGAGAACACACAAAAATGCCGACGTGTTTGCTGTATTCAGTGAGAAAATGAAGGAGAAGGGGTTCACGCGCTCCCCAGAACAATGTCGGCTAAAAGTGAAGAAACTCCATCAGACCTACATTAAAATCAGGGACATTCTTTCAAAAAGTGGCAGTACTAGCGATGCAAAAAAGAAATTCATCTATTACGATGGATAAGGCAAATATCCCGACACATACCTCCTCCGTCTTGCGTGAAGAGCCAGAACTGTCACATGATGTGCGCTCATCAGCGCTATCCTCCATAGCCGCCTTGCCCTTTGAAGTCATCGTTGATAAATTACTTGTACAACAGCATAGTAATAGCACAATTGTGAAAACAGTAAAAACTGGAAAAAACATATAGCTTTGATGACATTAAAAAGAATAACAGCACGGAAAGCCTCCGTGACTACTTTTGAACTTAACGCTTTGTGTGCGTGTCGTCTCTGACCAATAGCTGAACGACCTCAGGGCGCGTGGCTTTGTTGACAGATTTTGGTCCGCTTACTAAAATGTACAGTGTGAAAGCGAACCGCACCAAAATGAAAAAAAAAAAAAAAACATTTGGTTTGGACCAAAGCAAGTGAACTATCGAACTATCCTGGTCTGAATACACTCTTAGTCTTAAATTGTTGCACTGTTTTCCCATGCAATCTTTTGCAGAGCAGTGAACCCCTCCCCATCTTTACTTCTGAGAGACTCAGCCTCTTTGGAATGCTCTTTTTATACCCAATCATGTTACTGACCTGTTGCCAATTAACCAAATTAGTTTTTTTTTAGCATTACACAACTTTTTCAGTCTTTTGTTGCCCCGTCCCAACTTTTCTGAAACATGTTGCTGATACATTCAAAATTCAAAATGAGCATATATTTTTCAAAAAACAATACCATTTCTCAGTTTCAACATTTGATATGTTGCCTTTGTACGATTGCCAATGAAATATAGGGTTTCCATGATTTGCAAATTATCGTATTCTGTTTTTATTTACAGTTTACACAGCACCCCAACATTTTTGGAATTGGGGTTTGTGGCAGCGGGGGTGTGGTCAAGCGTCGGTCTGTGAATGGAGGGCGGAGTCAGGGAAGGTTAGTGGCGGAATCACTGCACCTGATGGGAATTAACCTGTGTTTGTGTGTCTTCCCCAGTGACCGTGCCCTATAAGAGAGGGAGAGTGGAGGAAGCTAGCTACTCCCCAACCTGGATACTTGTGTGCGTGCGTGTGTGTATGTGTGTAGTTAAGACTGAAAAGCTATAATAAACGAGTTTTTGAGAACTCAGTTCTGACCTGCTGTGCTTCTGTGCTCCACCCACCTAGAACACTTGCTACAGTGGTGCCGAAACCCGGGAACGGAGCGCAGGAGAGAACAGCCCCATGGAGTCCTCCCCCTTCAAGGACCTGATCCATGCCCTCGCCATGGCCCAACAGAGCCAGCACCAGGTGCTGGTCACCCTCCAGAAGGAACAGGAGCAAAGGTTCGAGGCCCTGGTGCTGGTGCAGCAGGAAGATCGCCAGGCATTCCGGCACCTACTCGCGTCGGCGGGGTCCACCACCTCCACCGCCGCGGGCCCTCCCCACCTCACCCTAATGAAGATGGGCCTGCACGATGACCCCGAGGCCTTCCTCGCTCTCTTTGAGCAGACAGCAGAGGCATGGGGTTGGCCGGTGGAACAGCGCACTGCGCGCCTCCTCCCCCTGCTCACGGGCGAGGCGCAGCTGGCCGCACTACAGCTCCCCGCCGACAGCCGGCTGGTCTACGCGGACCTCCACAGGGCCGTCCTGGGGTCGCTGAGGCGAGCGGGGCTCACAGCCAACCCGAAGAAGTGTGCGATTGGGCGGGTGGAAGTACAGTATCTGGGCTTCCACTTGGGCAATGGGCAGGTGCGTCCCCAAACCAATAAGACAGCAGCGATTGCGGCCTGCCCGAGGCCCAAGACCAAAAAGGGGGTGAGACAGTTCCTGGGGCTTGCTGGCTACTATCGTAGGTTTATACCTAATTATTCGGACATCTAAGGTAAAGGCTGCACTATGTGGGGGGCCACTGTTACACTCCCCTGACTTTTCTCTCCCCTTTGTTTTACAGATGGACACATCAGCTAGAGGGCTGGGGGCTGTTCTGTCCCAGGAGGTGGAGGGGGAGGACCGTCCAGTGCTGTACATCAGCCGCAAGCTGTCGGTGTGCGAGGGCAGGTACAGCACCATAGAGAAGGAATGCCTCGCCATCAAGTGGGCGGTCCTCGCCCTCCACTACTATCTGCTGGGGCGCCCTTTTACCTTCTGGTCGGACCACGCACCCCTGCAAGGCAAGGCAAGTTTATTTATATAGCACATTTCATACACAGTGGCAATTCAATGTGCTTTACAGAAGTAAAAGCAAAACAGTAAACAACAGAAAATAAAATTACATAAAATAAATGGGGAAGAAAAATAATAAGAATTAAACAATAGTAGAAATAAAATAATAAAATGAAGTAAAAGTTCAGTAAAAAAAATAGCAGAATAAAATAGAATAAAATTTAAGTAAAGTTTAAAACATGCAGAGACTATAAAAGTTAAGAAAGTTTAAAACATGTAAAGATGACACTATTAATCAGTTAGCAGAAAGCATCTGAGAACAGCTTGGTCTTTAGTCTAGATTTGAAGCTGCCAACAGCAGGAGCATTTTTGATGACCTCTGGGAGTTGGTTCCATAGCTGTACTGCATAGTAACTAAAAGCTGCTTCACCACACTTTGTTTTAACGACAGGTTTTACCAGTAAATTTTGCTGCTGCGATCTGGTAGATCTGATTGGGTTAGGTCGCTGCAACATATCAGAGAGGTAAATGGGCCCTGTACCATTTAGAGATTTGTACACCAGCAGCAATACTTAAAGTCAATTCTGTAGCTTACTGGAAGCCAGTGAAGGGACCTTAGAATTGGAGTAATGTGCTCTCTTCTTTTTGTTCGTGTGAGAACCCTAGCCGCTGCATTTTGAACCAGCTGAAGTCGTTTGATGGTCTTTTTTGGCAGGCCTGTGAAAAGGCCATTGCAGTAGTCAACCCTACTAGAGATGAAGGCATGTATAAGTTTTTCCAGATCATTTTTTGACATAAGTCCTCTTTGTTTGGAAATGTTTTTTAGGTGATAAAATGATATTTTAGTAATTGCTTTCATGTGACTGTCAAAGTTTAGCTCGCTGTCCATGAAAACACCAAGATTTTTAACCATATATTTTGTTTTAATCCCCTTTGTGTCAAGAATAGTGGTAATCTTGAGTCTTTCATCTTTTTTCCCAAATAGAATTACTTCTGTTTTATCTGTGTTCAGCTGAAGAAAATTTTTTGACATCCAGTTGTTGATTTGGTCGATACACTGGTAGAGACATTCAAGGGGGGCATAATCATTAGGTGATAGAGCAAAATAAATTTGGGTGTCATCTGCATAGCAGTGATACAAAATTGAGTTGTTCTTGATAATTTGTCCAAGTGGGAGCATATAAAGGTTGAATAGTAATGGTCCAAGAATTGACCCCTGGGGGACACCACAGGTCAAGGACATTGATGTTGAGGTACAATTTCCCATGGTAACAAAGAAGCTTCTATCTTTTAAGTATGCTTTTAACCAATCGATAACTTTACCAGTCAACCCAACCCAGTGTTCAAGTCGATATAACAGTATGTTGTGATCAACAGTATCAAAAGCTGCACTGAGGTCCAGTAACACCAGGACCGATGTTTTGCCTGCATCAGTATTAAGACGTATGTCATTTATAACTTTAATCAGTGCTGTTTCAGTGCTATGATTGGCATGAAATCCTGACTGAAAGTTATCAAAACAGCTGTTTGATAAGAAGGCAGTTACAGTGGTGCTTGAAAGTTTGTGAACCCTTTAGAATTGTCTATATTTCTGCATAAATATGACCTAAAACATCATCAGATTTTCACACAAGTCCTAAAAGTAGATAAGGAGAACCAAGTTAAACAAATGAGACAAAAATATTATACTTGGTCATTTATTTATTGAGGAAAATGATCCAATATTACATATCTGTGAGTGGCAAAAGTATGTGAACCTTTGCTTACAGTATCTGGTGTGACCCCCTTGTGCAAGTGGGAGCATATAAAGGTTGAATAGTAATGGTCCAAGAATTGACCCCTGGGGGACACCACAGGTCAAGGACATTGATGTTGAGGTACAATTTCCCATGGTAACAAAGAAGCTTCTATCTTTTAAGTATGCTTTTAACCAATCGATAACTTTACCAGTCAACCCAACCCAGTGTTCAAGTCGATATAACAGTATGTTGTGATCAACAGTATCAAAAGCTGCACTGAGGTCCAGTAACACCAGGACCGATGTTTTGCCTGCATCAGTATTAAGACGTATGTCATTTATAACTTTAATCAGTGCTGTTTCAGTGCTATGATTGGCATGAAATCCTGACTGAAAGTTATCAAAACAGCTGTTTGATAAGAAGGCAGTTACAGTGGTGCTTGAAAGTTTGTGAACCCTTTAGAATTGTCTATATTTCTGCATAAATATGACCTAAAACATCATCAGATTTTCACACAAGTCCTAAAAGTAGATAAGGAGAACCAAGTTAAACAAATGAGACAAAAATATTATACTTGGTCATTTATTTATTGAGGAAAATGATCCAATATTACATATCTGTGAGTGGCAAAAGTATGTGAACCTTTGCTTACAGTATCTGGTGTGACCCCCTTGTGCAGCAATAACTGCAACTAAATGTTTCCAGTAACTGTTGATCAGTCCTGCACACCGGCTTGGAGGAATTTTAGCCCATTCCTCCATACAGAACAGCTTCAACTCTGGGATGTTGGTGGGTTTCCTCACATGAACTGCTCGCTTCAGGTCCTTCCACAACATTTCCATTGGATTAAGGTCAGGACTTTGACTTGGCCATTCCAAAACATTAACTTTATTCTTCTTTAACCATTCTTTAGTAGAACGACTTGTGTGTTTAGGGTCATCGTCTTGCTGCATGACCCACCTTCTCTTGAGATTCAGTTCATGGACAGATGTCCTGACATTTTCCTTTAGAATTCGCTGGTATAATTCAGAATTCATTGTTCCATCAATGATGGCACGCCGTCCTGGCCCAGATACAGCAAAACAGGCCCAAACCATGATACTACCACCACCATGCTTCACAGATGGGATAAGGTTCTTATGCTGGAATGCAGTGTTTTCCTTTCGCCAAACATAACACTTCTCATTTAAACCAAAAAGTTCTACTTTGGTCTCATCCGTCCACAAAACATTTTTCCAATAACCTTCTGGCTTGTCCACATGATCTTTAGCAAACTGCAGATGAGCAGCAATGTTTTTTTTGGAGAGCAGTGGCTTTTTCCTTGCAACCCTGCCATGCACACCATTGTTGTTCAGTGTTCTCCTGATGGCGGACTCATGAACATTAACAATAGCCAATGTGAGAGAGTCCTTCAGTTGCTTAGAAGTTACCCTGGGGTCCTTTGTGACCTCGTTGACTATTACACGCCTTGCTCTTGGAGTGATCTTTGTTGGTCGACCACTCCTGGGGAGGGTAACAATGGTCTTGAATTTCCTCCATTTGTACACAATCTGTCTGACTGTGGATTGGTGGAGTCCAAACTCTTTAGAGATGGTTTTGAAACCTTTTCCAGCCTGATGAGCATCAACAGCACTTTTTCTGAGGTCCTCAGATATCTCCTTTGTTCGTGCCATGATACACTTCCACAAACATGTGTTATGAAGATCAGACTTTGATAGATCCCTGTTCTTTAAATAAAACAGGGTGCCCACTCACACCTGATTGTCATCCCATTGATTGAAAACACCTGACTCTAATTTCACCTTCAAATTAACTGCTAATCCTAGAGGTTCACATACTTTTGCCAGTCACAGATATGTAATATTGGATCATTTTCCTCAATAAATAAATAAGCAAGTGTAATATTTTTGTCTCATTTGTTTAACTGAGTTCTCTTTATCTACTTTTAGGACTTGTGTGAAAATCTGATGATGTTTTAGGTCATATTTATGCAGAAATAGAGAAAATTCTAAAGGGTTCACAAACTTTCAAGCATCACTGTAATTGATTAAAGACAATTTTTTCAAGGATTTTCCCGATGAATGGTAGATTTGATATTGGCCTGTAGTTGTTTAATACTGAAGCATCCAGATTATTCTTTTTAAGTAGGGGCTTTACAACGGCTTTTTTCAAGGACACAGGAACAATGCCAGTCTCAAGGGATGTATTTATGATCTGAAGCACATCTGTAATTATGAGGTGAAGAACAGACTTAAAAAAGTTGGTGGGCAGAATGTCCAATTCAGATGTTGTGAGTGGCCCCACCGCATGAAGGATGCCAACGTGCGGATCACCCGTTGGTATCTGGCACTCCAGCCGTTTAAGTTCGAGGTGGTCCACAGGCCGGGGGCGCAGATGGTTGTGGCGGACTTCCTCTCCCATCAAGGGGGGAGTTGGCTGCAGGCCGGACGGCTCCCCGGCCTGAGTCGGGTGGTGGAGGTATGTGGCAGCGGGGGCGTGGTCAAGCGTCGGTCTGTGAATGGAGGGCGGAGTCAGGGAAGGTAAGTGGCGGAATCACTGCACCTGACGGGAATTAACCTGTGTTTGTGTGTCTTCCCCAGTGACTGCACCCTATAAGAGGAGAGGGAGAGTGGAGGAAGCTAGCTACTCCCCAACCTGGATACTTGTGTGCGTGCGTGTGTGTATGTGTGTTGTTAAGGCTGAAAAGCTATAATAAACGAGTTTTTGAGAACTCAGTTCTGGCCTGCCGTGCTTCTGTGCTCCACCCACCTAGAACACTTGCTACAGGGTTGTAAACATTTTACTACCTGTATGTCTTAAAATAAATTTACACAGACATATTCCACTACAGCAGCTTCCTATTAAATAATGACACATTATGCTTTATCCCTTTATACTTATTTAAAATTTTGTGGAACTTCTGTGAAACAAGTTATTTCATGTTCAGACTTATTATAACAGCTATGTTATGACTATATTATAACAAGGCAGCATTGTGGTGGTGTGGTTAGCATCACCTCACAGCAAGTAGATTTTAGGTTCAAACCTGCCAGTCGACCAGGGCCTTTCTGTGTGGAGTTTGCATGTTCTCCCCATGCCTGCATGGGCGTCCTCCAGGTGTTCTGGTTTCCTCCCACAGTCCAAAGACATGTGAATTAGGTTAACTGGCTACTCTAAATTATCCATAAGTGTGAATGTGAATGGCTGGCTGTCTCTTTGTGTTCACCCAGCTCTAGATTGGCAACCTGTCCATGGTGTACCTGCCCCTCACCCAATCTCAGCTGGGCTCCAGCTCACCTGTGACCCGCAGTGAATAAGTGTTTTACATATAAAGAATGAATGAATAACAGCTATAACCAGGCATTTCTTTATCAGTTTTTCTGCTCTGTTGAAGTTAATAATAAAAAAAAGCATGTTTCCTGCCATGAATACAATATAAAAAAATAATAATAATAAAAAAAGGTTTTCTTCTGACTGTTACTGAGTGTTGACAGTGGAGACTCCTTCCATAAACGTTAAGTGCACATTCTTCTTAAAGAAATCACCATATCAATGGATATGTGTTTTTAAAACTGTTTATAGTTAAGGTTAAATTATGTACATTGTCTGCCATGCATTATGTAGGTTATGTAGTTACAGTTTACACAGCGTTCCAACTTTTTTGGAATTGGGGTTTATATAGTGAGGGAGAAAGAAAGAAAGCACAACTTTATTCATCACACACTTGTGAAATTTCCTCTCTGCATTTAACCCATCTGAAGCAGTGAATACACACATGAGCACACACATACCCAGAGCAGTGGGCAGCCATGCTAACAGCGCCTGGGGAGCATTTGGGAGTTAGGTACCTTCTCAAGGGCACCTCAGCCCAAGGCCATCCCATATTAACCTAACTGCATGTCTTTAAACTGTGGGGGAAACCGGAGCACCCGGAGGAAACCCACGCAGACACGGGGAGAACATGCAAACTCCACACAGGAAGGCCCTCGCCAGCCGCTGGGTTCGAACCCAGAACCTTCTTGCTGTGAGGCGTCTGTGCTAACCACTACACCATCGTGTCGCCGGGAGGCATGGTGGTGTAGTGGTTAGCACTGTCGCCTCACAGCAAGAAAGTTCTGGGTTCAAGCCCAGTGGCCGACAGAGGCTTTTCTGTGTGGAGTCTGCATGTTCTCCACGTGTCTGCGTGGGTTTCCTCCGGGTGCTCCAGTTTCCCCCACAGTCCAAAGACATGCAGGTTAGGTTAATTGGTGGCTCTAAATTGACCATAGGTGTGAATGGTTGTTTGTCTCTATGTGTCAGCCCTGCGATGATCTGGCGACTTGTCCAAGGTGTACCCTGCCTCTCACCCATAGTCAGCTGGGATAGGCTCCAGCTTGCCTGCGACTCTGCACAAGATAAGCGGTTACGGATAATGAATGGATAATAATAATAATAAACGTCTGGCTAATGAGATTGAAAATTGAGCAGTGCTGGGTGTAGGAAAATAACCCAACTCACACCAGCATATGCATATCAAGTTTTGTCACATGTCTTTGTTCTTTTTTTTTTCCTTCTGAAAATCTTGCAACAGCATTGCATGTCTTATTAGGGCAAATATTTCCTGTGAATTTGAGTCAGATGAACCAATCCAAAATATATCCCCTGGCCTGGCTCTCCAGGGACACATCTCTTTCCTCAGATGAGCCAAGAAAAGAGAAAAAGTAATGACTTTGTATGAGGCTGAGAGGGGCCTAATAATAAAAGCTGCTTCTTGGGGAATTGGAGCTTGTGTGCCAGGCTGAACTCTCTCAGGAGTGCCTATACCACTGAGACTTTTTTTTTTGCTTGTTACTCCTTGCTCCTCCACCTGGAAAAGGATAAATTGATAATACAATGTGGAAGACAAATGAAATTAATCTTCGTGCTCAGGCTGACAGGGATCACGACTATGTGATCTTAACTATTAAAAGCACAGGCATCATTCTCTGGTTAAAATATATATATATATATATACACTGTACACACACACACACACACACACACACACACACACACACAGTGGATATAAAAAGTGTAATTTCAAAACTTTTCCTACCTTTAATGTGACCTATAACCTGTACAATTCAATTGAAAAACAAACAAATCTGTTAGGGGGGAAAACATAAATTTAAAACATACAATAAGCTGGTTGCATAAGTGTGCACACCCTTAAACTAATACTTTGTTGAAGCACCTTTTGATTTAATTACAGCATTCAGTCTTTTTGGGTTCACACCTGCCATCAATTAAAATGACTCTGATTAACCCCAAATAAAGTTTAGACATTTACTCAGGCCCACTTTACACGGGGACGGTATAAAACAAAAACGCAAAAGTCCGTTTTCGTTCTCACTTTTTTCCGCGTCTACACGACCGTTTTCAAGGAGGAAATCTGCGTCTATACGGTGACACATAAATGTCTCCGCTATGTCTGCACGCATGCGCAACGTCTTCTGTCTTGTCTGATCTGCACATCTGCGCTGCTGTTCTGTCAAGTTATCCTACCAAGCCTACTATGCATGCGCGAAATCCAGGAGGGTAGGAAAATTCAACAGCAGTTTTGTCCCACCGATCAGCTGGGCTGATAGAAAATCGGTGAGAATTTCACGCATTTGCCGATTTTTATGTTTTGTGCGTATTGGTCGAGTCTTTGGCCAAGTCAAATAATTTGTAATGACTTGTTTTGAATAATAAAACGGTCTGTATGAGAACTTGCTAGGATAACTTTACAGAACACCGGTCCGGCTGAGGTACTGTAGTGCTCGAGGGAGGAGCAGGAGCAAACCGAAACTCTTTTAATCTGCCTTTATTAAGTAACACTCACTCTTGTTTCGGTGAAGAGAAAAGGCAGTGTCCATCTCAGCAAAATAAACCCGTTCGGCTGCTAGTTTTGTTTTCAGTCTCGGGTTTATGGTTTCACGAGCGGCTTGAATAGGCAGCGCGCGTGTGTGTGTGTGTAACTTGGCGACACCAAACTGAGGAGCTCCAGCCGGGCGGGTGAGCAGGAAAACACATCTACTGCATTAAAACACAGAGCAGCTTGAAGGTCCGTTAGATCGATGTAATCAGACATGCTCTTACTTTTTTACTTACTTTCTTACTTCCCAGGCTGGCATGTGCAGTATATGACATATGTATGGCGTAAACGCGTACCCGACGTGAGCAGATCCGAGCAGAGTTTCGCGTATTGGGTAGTTTAGACGGATATGCAACGGGGGCTGTTGTTAACTTATCCACTCTGGAAGGCGTTTTCAATTTTATCCGTTTTTCAGCCTCGGAAACGCCGTCCTCGTGTAAACGAAAGGCACTTCTGATAAAATATTTAGTCGTTTTTACCCGACAGCGTCCTCGTGTAAACAGGCCCTCAGTTGCATCCTCCAGCAAAAGCCAGGGTTCTCAGAGAGCTTACAAAGCATCAAAGGGATCTCATTGTTGAAAGGTATCAGTCAGGAGAAGGGTACAAAAATATTTCCACGGCATTAGATATACCATGGAGCACAGTGAGGAGTCATCAAGACATGGAGAAAATATGGGACAAGAGTGACATTACTGAGAACTGGACATCCCTCCAAAATTGATGAAAAGACAAGATGAAAACTGGTCAGGGAGGCTGCCAAGAGGCCTACAGCAACACTGAAGGAGCTACAGGAATTTCTGGCAAATACTGGTTGTGTACTACATGTGACAACAATCTCCTGTATTCTCCATATGTCTGGACTATGGGGTAGGGTCAAAGAAAAACATCCAGGCCTAGCTAAATTTGGCAAAAAAAAATACATCAACTCTCCCAAAAGCATGTGGGAAAATGTGTTATGGTCTGATGAAACCAAGGTTGAACTTTTTGGCCACAATTCCAAAAGGTATGTTTGGCACACAAAACAACACTGCGCATCACCAAAAGAACACCAAACCCATGGTGAAGCATGGTGGTGGCAGCATCATGTTTTGGGGTTGTTTTTCTTCAGCTGGAACAGGGGTTTTAGTCAAGGTGGAGGGAATTATGAACAGTTCTAAATACCAGTCAATTCTGGCCCAAAACCTTCAGGTGTCTGCTAGAAAGCTGAAGATGAAGAGGAATTTCATCTTTCAGCACAATGACCCCCAAAAAATTTTGGAATGGCCCAGCCAGAGCCCAGACCAAAATCCAATTGAAAATATGTGAGGTGACCTGAAGAGGGCTGTGCACAAGAGATGCCCTCGCAATCTGACAGATTTGGAGCACTTTTGGAAGGAAGAGTGGGCAAATATTGCCAAGTCTAGATGTGGTAGGCTGATAGACTCTGACCCAAAAAGACTGAATGCTGTAATTAAATCAAAAGGTGCTTCAACAAAGTATTAGTTTAAGGGTGTGCACACTTATGCAACCAGCTTATTGTACATTTTTAATTTTTTATGTTTTTCCCCCTAACAGATTTGTTTGTTTTACACATTGAATTGTACAGGTCACATTAAAGGTGGGAAAATTTTGAAATTATTTATCATGGTCTCTTTTTTTTTTTTTTTTTACATCAGAATCATTTTAATGGGATGTGTACACTTTTTATATTCCCACTGTGTGTGTGTGTGTGTGTGTGTGTGTAATATATATATATATATATATATATATATATATATATATATATATATATATATATATATATTACACACACACTAAAAATTAAAGGCATGAGAAATTTGGTTAAATAGATTACAGAAGACTGTATTAAATTTACTCAAGGAGACTATGTAAGTGTGTTTTCATGTTCAGGAAATATAGCTCTAAGTGAGGAGCCTAATTAATGTGGTTAACATGTGCTGTGTGAGTTCTTTCCATTAGGCTATCTGTTAAAAAAAAGTGATCTCAAAACACGTTACACATCAGTGTTGAATATTGATTTGTTATCAATTAAGGGTTAAAAAGAAACATACCGGTGTATCCAGGCTGACAAACACACATAAAACCCCTTGGCTGATTGACACGCACACCACCATGGAGGCAAGATAAGGCTTCACACTGCTTCACATCCAGATTACACATGGGTCCACTGTATCCAGGCAGACAGGAGCATCGGAAGCTGGATAATTTTTTTTAAGAGGGAGAAAAAAGTGCATGTGTGCTCAAAGCTAAAGAATAAGTCTTCAAAATTTTACCAACACCAGTATATGGTCAAAAATTAAAAACATGAATTTTTAAGTAAAGCTACATTGAATGAGCTCTGAGCAATACTAAAGCTTGATACAAAAGCCTGCAGATGATCAGTGTTCCATTGCACCTTTTCTTTATTCAAATCCATGTGCCTTTTGCTGTATTTAATGCTGCAGAAAATAAAACAAGTAAATCTGTAATAATAACAACAAAGCAACAGAAGCTGAAGCTTGCTTAGCATTGCATTCCGAGCCCTCAAGCTGCTGTAATGTCCAGAGATTTCACAGTTCAGGAAAGTAAAGAGCTGCTGAACAAACAGGCAATTCAACAAGCATACTCAACAAACAAACATAGAACTAAGCAAAGCTCTTCACTTGAACACAGCTCTACCTACTACATGAGGCTTTGAGAGCCACCTAAAAAATATTTACCTACAACTGTGTGCTGTCAATAAATTTGAAAGATCAGTATACATCAGTACCTATAATGGTGTACAAAAGGTTGCTGAAGATTGCAAAAAGACTAGGGGACATTCTTCTAATTTTCATTTTTTAAATTTCCTGTTGAGTTTGGGTAAGCCTAAGCCCATTCCTCTTCAAGGACAACAGCTAGATGTACACATTATAAGATGGCAGAAGTGGCCATAAAGGGATGCACATGGTCAGGAACAATACTGTTACTGCGTTGTTTGAATGCAACAATAGGCTGTGGCATTCAATCAATCCTCAACTGGTATTCAGAGGTCTAATATGTGTCAAGAAAACATTCTGCACACCATTATACCATCTTCAACAGCCTGAACCATTGGCAGAAGGCAAGTTGAGTCCATGGATTGATGCTGCTTATACCAAATTCTGACCTGATCATCTGCATGTCACAGCAAAAATAAAGATTTTCAGACCAGACTGTCTAGTACTGGTGAACATCTGCTAAATGTAGCCTTAGGCTGATGATACACGGGGTAACTTTTTGGGCAATGTTGCCGGGCAATTACACCTTGACACTTTCCCATTTGGGCAACATAATTTCTATCTGAATGACTTTGATCATTTTGGGCAACTTTTTAAGATCATCCAATCAGAGTGCTAGCAGTGAATCACATGACCACCTGAGAGTTTCTGAAATTTTCAGCAAAGATGATGGCAGTGTTTCCAGCAGTGGAGCAAAGAAAAAGAGAGACAACTTGTATCTTTATATGCCGATAAGTTATGTGTAAACCCAAAGTGGTGAATTTACCTCATCAAATGCTTAGAAAACCAACAAACATCTATTTTTATGTGCTCAGGTTGTAATTAAGACATCGATTTTTTTCAACTATGTTTAAACTGCCGTTAGCTAACCACCACTCCATAGAGATTGAATGGGATTTAGCTAATAATCAATGGTCTTTGCTAATGTAGTTAGCCAAAAGTTATTGCTAGCTATGTAGGGATAATTTTAGCTCTCTTGCGTCAAGTTAAAAGTGATGGGCAGAACATGTGTTTTTTTTTTTTTGTGAGTTGTAATAGACATTGTCTAACTTATCATCTGATCTAATTCACACACAGAGCATGACTACTTGTGGAACCCAAGGGCGAAACTGTACAAACTTCAGGATCTAAAAAAGAAAAGCCTTTCAGGAGCTCTGTCACCCCCTTTTCCTCCTCAGCAGCCATCTCCTTGTCCATGTCTTCTTTTTTTTTGCTGAAATGAGAATTAATGTTTTTGTGATGTATATGTCAGTTGTTAGTTATAGCATATGTGATTGAGGCTAGTAGCATTTTTATAAAGATTTTTAAAAAAGTGTTTTTCATTAACAGAATAATGTGGTTATTTTGACTTCTGAATGTTAAAATAATGGCAAATTATCTTTTGACCAGAGTATCTATTCAGTTTTGTTTCAGAAGTGATACTTGAGTGAAATAAAGGCTGAAGCCAAGACAAAAAAGTGACAGCTGCAAATGTTTCAGTGTCCATCTTCGGGGTGTCTGTCTCCCTGGTAATAGATTTGCTCTTATCTGATTGGTTGTTGCCAATTGTCTGTTGCCCCAATTAGTTGCCCTGTGTCTCACCTGGTTGCCCATTGCCTGCAACATTGCCCAAAAAGTTACCCTGTGTATCATCACCTTTAGTTTCCTGCTCTTGGCCCACAGCTTTTGAGTTTGATGTGGTTTTCTGCATTTGTAACCCATTCACCTTAAAGGGTAGTGGTACAGCATTTACACATAATCGGTATCAACAGTCCAAGCCCAAATTATAATAATGCATACAAGTGCAGCCACCTGATTAGCTATCATATCTTAAAAGTCCAAAAGCACATCAAGTTTTATTGCACATGGGCAACCAATACAGTGTCCAGGATGTGATGGAAATTCATTGATAGCCAGGTACTGGAAGTTAAGTGTAGCTGATGTAAACATACTGGTTAGCCTGGATTTAGTAAGATAAAAAAAAAAAAAGAGTTGTCTTCAAGTCAGTATGGATAGTGGAAAAACCAGATATGGAAATGGCCTATAGCCAGACCATGATGGCCTGTGTGCAGCATGTACCGTAGCATTAGGCATGGTAGCCTGATGTGCTAGAGGATCATCACCAGATGGGGAACTCACAAATTGGTAAGCAGCCTATACAATATATAGAAACTCAGCATGTGTGTGTGTGTGTGTGTGTGTGTGTGTGTGTGTGTGTGTGTGTGTGTGTGTGTGTGTGTGTGTGCGTTTATGTATCTGTATGTGTCCATACTAGCTATAAAGCATATATATGTATTGCATGTGTGAATAAAGGTATAGACATACAAAGTGCCACAATATTTTATATGGTCTATATATAGATTAGTGACAGCTCGAAACTGAGTGCGAGTTTATAGTGGAGTACCAGACAGCAAAATTTGCCTCTTTATTTATGTAAGATAGATGGGATTTTATCCAGTGCTTATTTTGACAGCGTCTTGAGTGAAAAGTAGAATCTCAAATATTTACATGAATTTCAGAGTTTCTTATTATTTGCTGTCCTCTTTTAGCTTTCATGACAATCTGCACTCGAACTGGAATGGACTTCACAAGTTTACGCAAAACCTTATAATCCATTTTCGATCAACTCCATCAGAGTGTCATCTGAACTCTTGTCAATAGAATTAGGCATGAGGAAAATCTGACCTTTTGCACAAAGCAGTTAACAGTCCCAGATTTTCAATGTGATCTCACACTTTTGGACCCCACTATGTACAGTATATTATTTTAAAATTTTTTTAATTATTATTATTATTATTATTATTATTATTATTATTATTATTATTATTAAGTAGATCAGTGAGATTTTAGTGGAACTGGAATAAAATATTTAAATGTGATTTTCTCCTTTTTCTCTGTTGGGAATAACCAGACTTTAAAATATTATAATTTTATTTTTGGTTAAGATACAGTACCAGTCAGACGTTTGGCCACACTTTATGTCATAACCTCTTGTATCTGCAGGGTAATCGGGTGGTCAGCAGTGTCCAGCTGAGGTGAAGCTATGTTGTCCAGTCCTTTCTCAAATCGGGCAAAGAAGCAGTTCAGCTCCTTAGCCAACAAGGCACTGTTTCCTGTCAGTGGGTCTCTGTTGCTCCTGAAATTGGTCATGTGCTGAATGCCCTGCCACATACATGCTGAGTCCCTAGAGGTGAAGTGACCCTCAATCTTCTCTTTGTATGCAGCCTTCACTGTTTTTACGCCTCTCAAGGTTGTGTCTCGCAACACTGTACAGTTCTCTATTGCCAGATCTGAAGGCTGCATTAGTTTCTCAGGAGACGCTGGACCTCCTTTGTCTTCCATAGTTTCCTGTTTGGGTATACATGGATGCTTTTATTGATCATGATGTTCTCAACGCAGCTTCTGATGTAGAAGAGTACAGATGATGTATATTTTTCTAGGTTCTGAGTGAAAAACAGACTCCAGTCAGTGCATTGAAAGCAATCCTGCAGCTGTAGGGACGCTCCCTCAGGCCAGTTTTAATTCTTCTGATGGTAGGTTGCTGTTTCTTGTTGATGGAGCAGTAAGTTGGGGTTAGAAGTGACCAGACTGTCCAAGATGCGGGAGGGGTGAAGCTCTGTATCCTTTGGTGATATTAGAATAGACACAGTCCAGTATGTTTTCCCCTCTGGTTGAGCACTTAACATGTTGCTCAAATCTTGGAAGCACAGTTTTCAGATTGGCATGATTAAAATTACTGGACACAATAAAAACCCTATTGGGATATGCATTCTGTTGTTTGTTTATTGTTGATAGCATGTGGCCGAGTGTTATGTTAGCATTGGCGTCTGGTGGAATATACACGGCTGTAACAACAACAGGGATCTCCCATGGCAGATAGAAAGGTCTGCACATAAATATGCACAGTACCCATCAAAAGTTTGGACAACCCTACTCACTCATAGTTTTTTTTTCTGTATTTTGACTATTTTCTACATCTTAGAACAATACTGAAGACATCAAAACTACAAAATAACATATGGGATATATATTAAATTATGTGGTAAACAAAAAAGTGTAAAAAAAAAGTTCAATATTTTAGATTCTTCAAAGTAGCCCCCGTTTACCTTGATGACACTTTGCACACTATTGGCATTGTATTAACCAGCTTCATGAGGTAGTCACCTGGAATGCTTTTCAATTAACAGGTTTGCCTCATCAAAAGGTAATTAGTGGAATTTCTTGCCTTCTTAATGCATTTGAGATCAAATAGGAAATAGTAAATAATAAAAATACAGTAAATAGCCTCATTCTACAACTGTAGTAATCCATATTATGTCAAGAACTACTCAACTAATTAAAGAGAAATGACAGTCCACCATTACTTTAAGCAAATCCTGAGAACTGTTAACATCAAGAAAGCAGCAGGTTCGAATGGGCTCCCAGGCAGCGCGGTCAGGGACTGTGCTAATCAGCTTGGAGAGGTTTTCATCAACATCTTTAACCTCTCTCTGGCACATGGTACTGTACCAGCCTGTTTGCAAACTGCCACCATCATCCGGGTGCCCAAAAAGACCAACATCATCTCCCTTAATGACTACAGACCACTCGCACTCACACCCATCATATCCAAGTGCTTTGATAAACTAGTTCTGCGGCATATCAAAACCACCCTCTCCCCTACTTTAGATCTGCACCAATATGCATACAACCCAAATAGATCCACAGAGGATAAACACAGCTCAGAGGACAAACACAGCTCTCCACACCACATTGACCCACCTGGAGCAGAAGAGGACATATGTAAGAATGTTTTTTGTTGATTACAGCTATGCATTCAATACTATTGTACCCAGCAGACTGGTCGGCAAACTGCTGCACCTGGGCCTCAGCAACAAATTGTGTTTATGGATCAAGGACTTTCTTAACAACTGCCCACAGATGGTGAGACTTGGTCCTCATGTTTCCCTAAGTGTCACCGTTAGCATCGGAGCACCACAAGGGTGTGTGCCAAGTCCCCTCCTCTACTCCCTCTACACACATGACTGCACTCCCGTTAAGCCCACAAATACAATTATAAAATTTGTTGACGACACAACAGTAGTGGGACTGATCTCTCATGGTGATGAGACAGCTTATAGGGAGGAGGTTTGCAAGCTGACTGAATGGTGTGCAGATAACAACCTGTCACGAAATGTCAAAAAGACAAAGGAGCTTCTTATAGACTTCAGACAGCACCAGGAGGAGCCCCTGCCACTGGAAATAAGGGGAGAAGAGATGGAGAGGGCCTACAGTTTTAAGTTCCTGGGTATGCACATCAGTGAGGACCTCAAGTGGATGGTTAACTCCACTGCTCTAATCAAAAAGGCTCTAATCAGACTCTTTTATATTCTATTTACATTATATTTTTATAGTTATTACTCATTAAACTGACAGTTTATTTTAATGTGTGTGCATGTGAGTGAATGGATTGATGAGAGTGAATGGGGTAGTTTTTCCTTTGTTTTGAGAGAGGTAACAAATTTCTTTGCATGTTAACATGCAATGACAATAAAGGGCATTCTGATTCTGATTTCAGTACAGAAAACCTGTAGTTCTTATAAATATTTATCCATCAAAATCTGACCATGTGAAGGGTTGTATCAGGCTGCCTGATAGACAATGCAGACAACAGACAAAGGCAGTTGTTAATCCTGCCACAATCTCAACCTCAATTGAGCAGGGCACTGAGGAATAATGAGTCATTCTGATGGGCCCCAATCCAGATCTGGCTAAGGGCTCCCAAACTGCTACAGCTGACCATGCCTTTACAGTGACTGCTCTATGTAATTTCTCAACTGGTTTATACCAAAGACATGTGTAAAGTTAGAGAGGGAGAGAAGACATAACTCAACTTAATATGAACTCCCTTGGACCATGCCATTTGGGAAACAGAGGGTTGAAAAAGAAAACCAGAAGTGCCCATCATATAGGATTGTCTTCTTAGTGTGAGATAAAGCAAAGACAAACTATTTAAGACTTAAATTGGATCTGGGACCTGTCAGCCTATCTGTCCAACAGAGACACAAGAGGCCCTGGGGTGCCTATTAAGCCTTATGAGGAGGAACACCAGGAGGGAGGAAAAAAATTATAACCATGATATCTTCATGGTGAATCCTGTTCTCTTGTGTCTTGTGTGTGTGTGTGTGTGTGTGTGTGTGTGTGTGTGTGTGTACACATGGATGGACAAATCATAAGGGCCTCTTTACACCAGCCATTTTTGTGCTGGCCAAGGCAGATTTTCTTCTAACATGGAGAAAAGAAAAAAAAAGCCCCTCTCAAAATGCACAATATAACCACTACCACCACATTCATTGATACTGGCTAATTAGCTAGCTTATCTACAGTATCTGAATTTATTCACAAAGATCAGATTGATTGTTCAATATTTAGCTTAATGGGGCTTTGTGTTCTGCACTGAAAACCTTCCAATTCAACATAGAAATCTCCTTATTAGTCTTCCCCTAACTATATTTTATTAAAATAAAATAAAAAAGTAAAAAAGTACGCTGTCTTCCATGTTGATGGGAGACAAAAAAAGCCCCTGTCCCAACTGGCAACCCTGCAGTGTTCCTTCAATTCTGTATTTGTCACATTGTCATGGTGCAGACCTACTCTGTGTGTGTGTGTGTGTGTGTGTGTGTGTGTGTGTGTGTGTGTGTGTGTGTGTGTGTGTGTGTGCGCGCACATGAGGGCGTAAAAGAAAGCAGTCATCAAGACTCCATCACATTGACAGTTGCTACCTGTTTTGTTCAGAGCAATGTTTCACTTTTCAGTGATACACAGTGACATTACTCACTTAAACACTGGATTGTTTGTATTAGTTCTGGGAGAAAAATAATGACTAGTGCATCTCAAAAAATTAGAATATCGTGGAAAAAGTTCAATATTTTCCATCAGTTATCAAAGAAAGTGAAAAAGTAATAGGTTCTAGAATCATTACACATAAACTCAAATGTTCCAAGTATTTTTCTACAACCCCGATTCCAAAAAAGTTGGGACAAAGTACAAATTGTAAATAAAAACGGAATGCAATAATTTACAAATCTCAAAAACTGATATTGTATTCACAAAAGAACATAGACAACATATCAAATGTCGAAAGTGAGACATTTTGAAATTTCATGCCAAATATTGGCTCATTTGAAATTTCATGACAGCAACAAATCTCAAAAAAGTTGGGACGGGCAATAAGAGGCTGGAAAAGTTAAAGGTACAAAAAAGGAACAGCTGGAGGACAAAATTGCAACTCATTACGTCAACTGACAATAGGTCATTAACATGACTGGGTATAAAAAGAGCATCTTGGAGTGGCAGTGGCTCTCAGAAGTAAAGATGGGAAGAGGATCATCAATCCCCCTCATTCTGCACCGATAAATAGTGGAGCAATATCAGAAAGGAATTCGACAGTGTAAAATTGCAAAGAGTTTGAACATATCATCATCTACAGTGCATAATATCATCAAAAGATTCAGAGAATCTGGAAGAATCTCTGTCCGTAAGGGTCAAGGCTGGAAAACCATACTGGGTGCCCGTGATCTTTGGGCCCTTAGACGGCACTGCATCACATTCAGGCATGCTTCTGTATTGGAAATCACAAAATGGGCTCAGGAATATTTCCAGAGAACATTATCTGTGAACACAATTCACTGTGCCATCCGCCGTTGCCAGCTAAAACTCTATAGTTCAAAGAAGAAGCCGTATCTAAACATGATCCAGAAGCGCAGATGTCTTCTCTGGGCCAAGGCTCATTTAAAATGGACTGTGGCAAAGTGGAAAACTGTTCTGTGGTCAGACGAATCAAAATTTGAAGTTCTTTATGGAAATCAGGGACGCCGTGTCATTCAGACTAAAGAGGAGAAGGACGACCCAAGTTGTTATCAGCGCTCAGTTCAGAAGCCTGCATCTCTGATGGAATGGGGTTGCATTAGTGCGTGCGGCATGGGCAGCTTACACATCTGGAAAGACACCATCAATGCTGAAAGGTATATCCAGGTTCTAGAGCAACATATGCTCCCATCCAGACGACGTCTCTTTCAGGGAAGACCTTGCATTTTCCAACATGACAATGCCAAACCACATACTGCATCAATTACAGCATCATGGCTGCGTAGAAGAAGGGTCCGGGTACTGAACTGGCCAGCCTGCAGTCCAGATCTTTCACCCATAGAAAACATTTGGCGCATCATAAAACAGAAGATACGACAAAAAAGACCTAAGGCAGTTGAGCAACTAGAATCCTACATTAGATAAGAATGGGTTAACATTCCTATCCCTAAACTTGAGCAACTTGTCTCCTCAGTCCCCAGACATTTACAGACTGTTGTAAAGAGAAAAGGGGATGTCTCACAGTGGGAAACATGGCCTTGTCCCAACTTTTTTGAGATGTGTTGTTGTCATGAAATTTAAAATCACCTAATTTTTCTCTTTAAATGATACATTTTCTCAGTTTAAACATTTGATATGTCATCTATGTTCTATTCTGAATAAAATATGGAATTTTGAAAATTCCACATCATTGCATTCTGTTTTTATTTACAATTTGTACTTTGTCCCAACTTTTTTGGAATCGGGGTTATATTTTAATTTTGATAATTGTGGTCTACAGTGCAAACAAAAAATCTTAAAATATTTTATTTTGAGTTTGAGTGAAACAGTATAAACACTGTGCATCTCTTGGTCTAGTTCAGGACATGCAACCACAATCATGGGGAAGACTGTTGACTTGACAGTTATCCAGAAGGCGATCATCAGCACTCTCCACAAGGAGGGTAAGTCACAGAAGGTTTTTGCTGTCAAGGCTGGCTGGAAGAGGTGCACAAGCAACAGAGATGACTGCTGCTTGATTGTTGAGAAAAAGTCGATTCAAGAACTTGGAAGAGCCTCACAAGGAATGGACTGAGGCTGGTGTCAGTGCATCAAGAGCCACCAGGCACAGATATCTTCAGAAAAGTGGCTACAATTGTTGCATTCCTAATATCAAGCCACTCTTGAACCAGAGACAACGTCAAAAGCATCTTACCTTGGCTAAGAAGGGAAACAACTGGATTGTTGCTCAGTGGTCCAAAGTCCTCTATTCAGATGAAAGTAAATTTTGCATTTCATTTGGAAATCAAGGTCCTAGAGTCTGGAGAAAGAGTGGAGAGGCACAGAATCCATGAAGTTGAAGGTGAAGTTTCCACAGTCTGTGATGATTTGGGGTGCCATGTCTTCTTCTGGTTCGTCCATTGTGTTTTATCAAGTCCAAAGTCAACACAGCTGTCTACCAGGAGATTTTAGAGCACTTCATGCTTTCATCTGCTGACAAGCTTAATGGAAATGCAGATTTCCTTTTCCAGAAGGACTCAGCACCTGCCCACAGTGCCAAAACTACTACCAAATGGTTTGCTGACCATGATCTTACTGTGCTTGATTGATGAGCCAACTCGCCTGACCTGAACCCCATAGAGAATCATCTGTCTACATAGTGAAGGTTGCTATCAAAGCAACCTGGGATTCAGTAACACCTCAGCAGTGCCACAGGCTGATTGCCTCCATGCAACGCCACACTGATGCAGTAATTCATGGTAAAAGAGCCCCAAACAAGTATTGAGTGTATAAACAAACTCCTCCCCCCAGAAATTGGATATTTCTGTTTGGAAATCCTTTTTTGATTGATCTTTGGGAATATTCTAATAATTTGAGATCCTGGATTTCCGATTTTCATGACCTATAAACCATAATCATCAAAATTAAAACAAAAAAGGTTTGAAATATTTCACTTTACATGTAATGAATATAGAATATATGAAAGTTTACCTTTCTGAATTACATTACAAAAAACAGAACTTTCTCACATTAAAATTTTTTGAGATGCACTAGTAGAAATAATTGGTTGCAATCGATTCAGTGCATAATTCACATTGTCAGATGAGGCTGACAAATGGTGAAATGTACATGTTCATACTGTCAAATGTCATACAGTCAGTGAGATCAGCTGATCGCATGCCATACCCGTACCTCCATACAAGGTTGTATATATAAAGGCTATAGACATTAATTAGGTAATTGTTACTGCTTGGTTTAATCCACTGGGTTGTTACCATAAGCTCAATCCTCATGCTACTTAATGACAGGCTAGATTAAAGAAAGTCACTCTAATTTTAATAATAGACCACTACTGAGCACTGCTTTGATGCAGGATTCACCAAAGGGTACTGTGAAGGTGCATAGAGGTCCTGCAGACCCTTTTGGGCAAGGCATATCAAAGCTCTTCCCATGCCACATCAGGTGGTGTTGAGCTCCATTTCAGTAGCCCTCATCCTCTTGCCTATTACATAGCTAGGGTTATAGTGGGGGGCTAATCCTCTGGTAACCACGAGAATTTGACTCCCTGCTCACTACTACATTGCAGCATGCCTCACCAGATGGCAGTAGGTACCATTTTTATGATAGTCTTTGGTATGACCCGACCGGGAGTAGAACTCACAATCTCCTGGTCAGGCGGCAGACACACTAACCACTACACCAACTAGTTACAAGCTGGTACTTGATTGGTCATATGGTCATGACCCTTTCCTGAGAAATTGAACTTTTGGAAAAATCTCTGATGATGTTGCTTTGTGTGTGTGTGTTTAACATTCAACAATGCTACCACCACCATGATTCACTGTGGTAATGGTGTTCCTTTTGAAATGAGCAGCATTCGGTTGTACTTGGCATAGCTGCCTTTGAGTGCAATTACAAAGTACTTAAATTAGCACTTTGCTATTTCAAAGAAATCCATGTCTCTTGTGTGTTGTTGTTAATACTATACTAATCTCTCCAACAGTTTTTAGACCCTTAGTCCTTGGCCTAATGAACCAGTATGAGGATATATTATTTGATAAAGATTTCAAAGCACTTCTGTAAGCCACTCTGGATAAGGGCACCTACACTGTAAAAAATGTCAGTAGAATTAACAGTGAATTTATGTAAAATCATGACATAAAAAAAAAACTGTAAATACAAAAACAATGAAGCAGTGTGTAATTTACATCAATATACTGTAAAACTCCTAACCAAATACCACTGTTAATTTAACAGTAAGAACATGTTGAATTCATCATATTTTTTGTAGAATTTACAAATTGTTGTAGTTTAAACACAGACAAACTGTAATACTAAAACAGAATGTGATAGTTAAAATTACATCATTGCCCTGTTAAAAAAAAAACGGCCACTGTCATGGCTCAGTCGACTAAGGCGCCATACCATGAATCCGGGGACCCGGGTTCGATTCCGACCCAAGGTAATTTCCCAATCTCTCTCCAGCTCGTTTCCTGTCTCTACACTGTCCTATCCAATAAAGGTGAAAAAAGCCCCCCCAAAAAAATATCTGTCTAGTAGATCATTGCTTGTAACCATTTTGAATCATTGTTTATTGTACAATGAATATCCATAAAATTAACAGTTATGTATTGATTATTGTACATTGAATACCTGTAAAATTTACATTTAGTTATCATTAATTGTACATGGAATCCCAGTGAAATGTACAAGTTATTCTGTAATGTTGTTTACATTTCACTGTATTTTTAACAGGATTATTCTGGCAACCACAGCTGCCAGTGTTTTTCCGTAAAAACAACAGATTTTTTTTACAGTGTACCAAATGCCATAAATGTAAATGTATATTACATTTGCAAGTCTTTTTTTGGCAAACAAATACAGCTTTTTTCTTCCTCTTTTTCTTCTTTCTTTTCTCACCACTGTTCTATAAAATCCAGCTTCCTGGAGGGTTCTGAGCTACTGCTGTATTGGGGAAAGCTTCTCATGAGGCATGGAGCTCTGCAACTCTTCCAGAGTTACCCTTGGCCTCTTGGTTGCTTCTCTGATTAATGCCCCCCTTACTAGTCACTGACTTTTTGGTGGATGGCCTCCCCTAGGTTTTGTAAGCTATATTGATTTTCTCACCCCACTTCAATATTATGGGATATTTCGTGTAGATCCAGGACATAATCAAATTTAAGTCATTTCAGTTCCAGGTTATAACAGTGCAAATGTGGCAAAGGTAAAAGGGATGAATACTTATGCAACACACTACATTTGTGATGTGCTAAGCAATTATGGTGCTGAATTGTTGGTCTGATCTGTACTCTTATCATTACTGTGAGAAGTTAGCGGTGGTCTTAATGTCACAGGTGGACATTTCTAGCAGTTATCTCATCTCATCTCGTTATCTCTAGCCGCTTTATTCTGTTCTACAGGGTCGCAGGCAAGCTGGAGCCTATCCCAGCTGACTACGGGCGAAAGGCGGGATACACCCTGGACAAGTCGCCAGGTCATCACAGGGCTGACACATAAACACAGACAACCATTCACACTCACGTTCATACCTATGGTCAATTTAGAGTCACCAGTTAATGCAGGTCTTTGGACTGTGGGGGAAACCGGAGCACCCGGAGGAAACCCATGTGGACATGAGGAGAACATGCAAACTGCGCACAGAAAGGCCATCGCCGGCCACAGGGCTCAAACCCGGACCTTCTTGCTGTGAGGCGACAGTGCTAACCACTACACCACCGTGCCGCCCCTAGCAGTTATAATAGGACAAATTTATTTCAACAATACCAAAAGGATAACAATCAGTAGTGAGTCAGCAGACAGTCTAATAACACTGTGGGTAATGTAGGAAATCATCAGCCAAAGTGGAGAAAAAAATCATGTTGTTTATACCCAAAACTTCCACTCAGCATTTAATCATGAAATATTTTTTTTTGTACAACTCAAAGATCACATATTGATAAAAATATTTATATACATTTTTCCTTGAAAGTGGAGGAATAATATTTGTATTTACCTGTTCACTAGGTCTTGACAGATGCCATGGTTTTGGCATGGGTTGGACGCACATTCGTTGATGTCTTCCTCACAGTGCTGACCTGAGAATCCAGGTTTACAGTTACAGCTTCAAAAAAAGAGAATAATGTTATTGACTTACTGATTGATACTTTCATTTTCTGCAATAGACACCAGCTAGTAAACTCACACACTGGTAAACTGAGACTATAGAATTATAAAATGTGTTTTCTTTGGTTTGGCATTAAGAATGGGTATTTAGATATTACCCATTCTGTGTGGTATTTTTCACATTCTTTAAAAGATCTAGTTTAAATAGACATTATGTTGGGGGTGGGTCTATTAACTGGCTAACAGACAGATGCGTGAAAATGTATACAATTAAAATGCAGTAATATATTGTCCTTTGGTGGCCTCTTTTCTAAGTATGGACTAGGATGTTTTTGCATTTCCAGTGTATTCTGGCATCAGTGCACTACATCCAGCACCTTCTTATAAATTCTGTGCAGTGCACAGCAGTGCAAAGCCAATAGGTCAATATCACCGAAGCTGAATTCTTTTGTGTGATGCTATTCCTGCAGTCAGTGACGTAGGGAGAGGAGGAGTTGCTCCACACGGTCATTATTTTCACCCTGTAATGGCTACAAATAAATGGATTTCAGCTGAGGCTATACTCCCTCGGTTCCTTTTACTGCCCTGTGACAAGCCAGTGCTTTTCATATCTTAAGAGTTCAAGTCTATGCCCTGTTGCACTCTGCCTAGCTGGAAGCCATTTATGTATGTCATTTTAACCACTAGATTTAAATAAAATGGATGAATAATTGATAGACATAAGACAAAAGTAAAAAAAAGGAGAAGAAAAATGGAAAATATATTAATTTCCCCCCTCCATTTTGAATTGAATCTTCTATATAGACAAGAAAGTGATTGCATCCACTCCTTACTAGTAATTGTTGACCATGTCCACACAATGGCCGTTGTTTTGGCATGGGCTAGAGCCACACTCGTTGGTGTCAATATCACAGTGAGTTCCCTCAATCCCTGAAAGATAAATGAGATGGTCACGGATCATCGAGCCTGGCTACTTCAGTAGGATCAATGCTAACAAAAGGCCTTGGAGAATGCTCTCCTAATGGAAACAGCATGCTGAAGCATCTGTGGTCTTCCAGGAGGAGATGAATGTGGGGGGAGGGGATGGTTTGGCTTGGGCTGCTCTCTGGTGCTTTTGCTGTTGGGGAAGGAGAAATATCACAGGTGAACAGCACACGATGGAGCTTTGGAGAACGTGAAAGAAAGAACTCTACCACAGCTTGAATCCACCTAGTTCTGGAGCTAGGGAATGCTGGCCATCACTACAGCCTTCGAGACATTTTATAAATAATGCTAATACAACAACCACTGCTACTACTGCTACTACTTCTGCTGCTGCTCCCACCAGGAGCATTTTTGTAGTACTCCGTCAGCAATTTGACTAGTCATCTTTTCATCAGTTAAAGCAAAAACTGATTCAGATCATCACTGTTTTTAGGCTATTATATTAGTGAAGTTAAATGCTAATAAACAACAGCAAATACAGCATCAAACCACACTGTTAACAAACAAAATAAATAAACCAGTACAAAGAAAATACAAAATAAAATAACCATAATAAACTGTATAATATTATAGTGCATAAGGATGTATCAATTCTTAAAATAAACTCGTGTGGCGAAACTGGCAGCTAAGCTGAAATTCTAGAACTGAGGGTATGCAAAGTGAAAGCTCATGTCCACCAACAGTCCCTCCTTATAGCTCAATAAGCCCTGCTTGAATGGAGGATGCCATGTGTACAGCAGCATCTAGGATTTTCTTTTCCTTCAGGCTGATAATTACACAACTCTGGGCCTCAGTAACATCTTAAAAAAAAAGTCTGCATCTGCCTCTGTCAGTTGGCATGTACTAAACTAGTTGAGTGGGATTGGATAATGGCATGTAACCAGCAGCTCCAAATGTGTGATCTATTGCACAGCACTGATCACAATGGAATTCACTATGCCACAGTGTGCAGATTTGATTTAGCTTTAAAAGACAATAAAATAACTGTGGGAGGAATTCCTTCAGGAGCAGGCAGGAGTGAGATTTTTTTTAAGTGCTTAGCATACCTGCTCACTTCATAGGAAATGATTTTAAAGTCTGTATCAAATAACATTTGAGTAAAGCAAAAGAAAATAAAAAATGACCTGCCCCAGCATAGTCTCACACAATGTGCAGTTAACTGTTAAATTGGCTTCATTTAGTTTCACATGTATTTCCAGATTAACAAAATACATTCAGCTGCCTTCTTTACCATCTGTCTGAATTTCTTTAGTCTGCCTTGCCGTTTTCCCCCCCCATTGACCCAATAGTTAACATCCCCACTACTTCAAATAGTGTATGTAGACTACCACCACCAATAACAACAGTGTCATTAATAAATATGAGAGTCAGCAAACAGCAAAAAGTTAAAAACAAATAGTATCTAAAAGCAACAATAAATCGATATAACATAATATCTAAATGAATCACATGTTGCATGATGCATGTTGGTTAGGATAAACAGACACCCTTGGCTAATTAAGTCAAAATAAAGATCAAATGAACGTAGAACACCTTGACAAAATGGGGATTTTGGTAGACGTTAGCAGAAGCCAGCCATTTGTAAAATGAAACATTTAACCAATTAGATGAATACAGCCATATATTTTGCATTCAGCACAAATATAACCAGATAAGCTAGGAAGCTTTGTAAATTGACAGGCAATGATGACTAAAAGAAAAAGAACTGTTTTCCTCAAAAGAATTTGAGGAAAACATTATATATTACAATAGTACAAGTGTTCTGTTCATTTTATTGTTTGTTTACTCATTCTGTAAAAACAGTGAGCAGGACTGACTCCATTAACGAGACATTGCCAGTAGCACACTGCTAAATCCCCAGAATGACATCTAATAAAGGGAGGGATGATAAACCATGGAAGTGTGATAAATCTGACAAAGTTATACGGTTAACATTATGCTATACTGGCACAGATAATGAGGTACCAAAAAGGAAAAAAGGTGGACCATTTTACTGAAAGTTCAGTGATGAATGTGAACACCGTGGGCACTCGGATTAGCATAAAATTCCAGGCTGCTGAGTTATATTCCACAGTGAACTGTGTCTTCTGTTCATTAATATTTCTATGTATTTGTGTGTGGTTTTTAAAGAACAAAAGAGAACAAAATAGTTATAAGCCTATGCCTACAAATATAAATAAACCATTCATTATGTAAGGAATAAAGCACTTCAAGATATGCTGTTATAAGAAAAATATTAAATGTTTCATTCTTCTTATACAACAGCTATTTGCCAACAATTACAATTTTCAATTTATTATGAAGGGCGGCACAGTGGTGTAGTGGTTAGCGCTGTCACCTCACAGCAAGAAGGTCCTGGGTTCAAGCCCCATGGCCGGCGAGGGCCTTTCTGTGCAGAGTTTGCATGTTGTCCACGTGGGTTTCCTCCGGGTGCTCCGGTTTCCCCCACAGTCCAAAGACATGCAGGTTAGGTTAACTGGTGACTCTAAATTGACCGTGAGTGTGAATGGTTGTCTATGTGTCAGCCCTGTGATGACCTGGTGACTTGTACAGGGTGTACCCTGCCTTTTGCCCGTAGTCAGCTGGGATAGGCTCCAGCTTGCCTGCGACCCTGTAGAAGGATAAAGTGGCTAGAGGAGATGAGATGAGAATTTATTATGAAAGACACATTATGCTTTTTTAACAGTTTATACCGTACTTACATATAATGTTGTGGAACATCCGAGAAACACATTTGTGTTATCACTTACATTATAGCAGCAATAGCTGTTTGTTCTCTCTCTCTCTCTCTCTCTCTCTCTCTCGCAAAATTTATGAGACAAAAAATACATAAAATAAAATGCAGCTTGTCACAAATAAAACTTCAAACAAGAAACTTCTATTTTCTGAACTGATTGGATATGTTGCATGTGATTATGCACTGATTATATAAAATAATTGAAATGTAATTTTCCTTTTATGTACAGTACTCTCAATAAATCACTTGAAATTTAATTATAAAAACAAATAAATGTTTCGCTGCAGCTTTTGCACAAATTAGAAAGAAACATGCACAAGTTCCCCAGCATCCAAGCAGCTGTCCATCATCACTATTTTCTCCAAACAAGCCTGTGTTTTTTATTTATTTATTTATTTTTACAACCGGGTTTGTCATGCTTCTCCAGCAGCCTTAATCAATTTTGATTCCTTGCTTTACTGAGCAGTGACTTGATCTTGTGCACACAACAAAGTGACTCCCAAACTGATTGAGTAACAGACTACCCTGCTTACACACCACTGGCATTGTGAGATATCCTCTTGTACAGTGGGGAACAAATGAAAATTTTTTGCTGCTGAAAAGTTTGATTTGGGTCACGAATACTTATGAATCTAAAATGGAGGAAGGTCCTCTTTCAAAGATTCCAGCAGAATTGGTGAGTCAATTCTTTATCTTAAACAGATTTAATCCCTGGTGACTCTGTGGTCAGCCCATTTAAATTAATCCAATTTGAAACTTGATTAAAATCTGCACATACATATTATAATGAAGACCATTTTCAAGTAATGAATAAAATCCACTTTAATTAACTTTAGCCAAAATGTAGAGTGCCATGATCATATAGTGGTTATTACTCTGCGTCATGGCTGCAGGAACTCTGGTTCGAATCTGGGTCATGGCATTGGTTTTTGGGGAAGTGGTGGCTAAATGGTTAAAGCTCTAGATTACTGATCTGAAAGTCAGGGGTTCTAGCCCCAGCATTGCCAAGCTGTACAGTAACTGTTAGGCCCTTGACCCTCTCTGTTGTATCATGGCTGACCCTGTGTTCTGACACCAATTTCCAAACAAGCTGGGGTATGTGAAGCAAAGAATTTCACTGTGCTGTAATGTAAATGTGACAAATAAAGGCTTCTCATTTGAATAGAATAGAAATTTTGAATAGAATTGACCACTGCTCAGCCTGAACTTGCTGTGAAAACTGGGTTTTCCATGTTACCACAGGAACAGACCAGTCTGATTAAACCTGAGGCCTGTAAAGCAAGTCCATGTTACTGCATCAATCACAGTTTATGCCCAGGACATATAATACATCTTGCCAGGGAAGTAGAAATCCAGCGTTTCAGGGTTAGCAACTGGAAGGTTGCGAGGTCAAATCCTGTAGCTGCCAAACAGCCATTGTTGAATCCTTGAGCAATATCTTTAACTCCCCACTTCTCCAGGGTTACTGTGAAATGACTGACCCTTTGCTTCATTTCCTCTGTAGCCTCTTTCTGGGCTGTAATATTAAAAATGCAAGGACTTGCACTTGGGTCTTGTCCACTGTGCATCAGAATATCAGGCTCTCACTCTGAAAAAAGTATGAAACCCAAAAATTGTACAGCAAACTGTTCCAGATGATATGTATACTGCAAATGTCAAAAACCCTGAAACAGCTATAGAAAATGGCTGCTGATGGCTCATTTGTGATAATAGATAATTTTGTTATTTGGCCTCAATTTGCTTTACCACTTTTTCGATTATGCATTTGAGTGCAGTGGTAGTGGCTACACACTGCTCACTACAGACACATGTGAGTAATCCCTGCAACAAGAGAATAATTTGGGAAAAATAAGGGGGAAAAAAACCTCATTAAAATATTGCAGGGAAGTTGGTAATTGTGACAAAACAAATCTGGCCATTCATTCATCTTTACTACATACCCTGGTCAGGGTTGTAGTGGATTCTGAGCCTATCCACAAAGATGGGAATACACCTTGGATGGGACACTAATGCATTGCATGGTACCATACATACACGCCGTTCAGACTAATTTATCATGTGGTAAATCTAGAGAACAGAATAAACTCTTGCAAATGTGGAAAGAACATGCACCCATAATGGATCATGTGTAAAATACACAGAATAGTATGAAAAAGCAAGGCTGGTGCTGATTTCTTTCTAGCCCAGACTGTAGATTCATCATTAACAGTCATGTCAGGTGATTACACAGAGTGAAATGCTTATTAGATCTCCATTTAGGCCATTTTTCAGCTCACATTGCTGACTGCATGTGAAATACAGTGGTAGGTGTAATGGAAGTGAACAAGCTGGATTATTTACTCTAGCATTAATATTTCCCTCACAAAATACCTAAAACTAGAGACTAAGCACACATTATCTAGTCAAAGTATAAATTATGCAATGGCAGACAACAGAATGGTAACTTTAATGTGTTTTTTATTTGAACAAAAAAAATTACAACTTTTTTGTTTACCACGGTTACCACTGACAAAAAGTGATACTATTTGCACTGCTCAATCTCAAGAGTTTCTTTGTTAAACTACTCAACAGCTCAAAGATGTGGTTAACATGGGGCAGCCATGGCCTGAGGTTGGGCTGAAGTGCCCTTGAGCAAGGCACCTAACCCTCAACTGCTCCCTGGGCACAATAGCATAGCTGCCCACTACTCTGGGTTTGTGTGTGTTTGCTCATTGCTCACTTGTGTATGCACGTGTGTTTTCACAGCTTCAGATGTGTTAAATGCAGAGAAGGAATTTCACTGTGTGTTTAAATCTGTGCTTGAGTGTACGTGTGACAAATAAAAGCTTCTTCTTCATAGTGATGGATATTAGATTCTAGTTCTCAAATTTATCATGACCAGCCACCACTGCATTACAACAATCATTCACGAATGGTAATATAATTTAAGTAGTAAAATTACTCACAACTCATTAGTGTTCTCATATTCTTTTCTCATATTGTAAGTGGTATTGGTCAATAATCCCTGTTTCTTCAATATGCAGACACAGTGATTATTATATAACAATACCATTTACTGTATAATAATTACGAAAATAATCAAAAAGTTAAAATGATTGCAACTCTCATGTTATGCCATTAATTCACTGCCTGTCAGTCCTGCACGCTTTGGCACACTCACCTGAAGAACTCTCTGGTGCATTCTAGACTGCACATGCGTTGAGTGACCTCTCGCACGCACGCTGTTAACGACATGTACCTGCACCTGATTGAGGAGCAATATGTGCTCCTATATAAGGACTGCTTAGGCGCATGCATAGTGCGAAGTATATGCTACGTTAGTACGTATTACTGAGCCTTATATTACCCATGCCTGGTTTCCTGATTTCTGTGCCTGTCCCTCATTCCTGTTTTATTGCTGCCTGTGATATCCTGTTTGCGCCTCGCCCCGACCTTTTTACTTGTCTTAACATTTCTGAGTTTGCCTGCCGATTTAGATTGATTGCCTGTGTGTGTTTGCACTTTATCATTAAATATTACTCTGCACTTACAACCGCCTCCTACCTTGTACCTGACAGAATACTTCGCCAAACCATGGATGTAGCAAAGTTATTTCAGCACGCGACTTAATGTCACTTCCGGGATTCTCTGTCTCAGCCCCTTGCCTTGTATTTCCAGCTGAGTTTTGATTGGAGTCCCCTAGCACCCTACTATGGAATATATCATCCTAGGGGATTCAGTTTACAGTATGACTTTTTCTATGAGGACCTCCAAGAGCCCAAGCCACCAGAACCCATCTGGGTAAGCTTTATCCTCATGTTTATTTCTGGACAAGCATGCCAATGGGTGGATTATCTGATCAGAGTAGAGCACCCATGCCTCCGGAACTCACAGACCTTTTTTGTCCTTCTATGAATCTTTGGAAAAGGAGGATTAGCATGAAATTTTTTGGGAGGGGGCTATCACGCCTGAGGCTGACACAGTGGAGGAGGCTGTTGCTCCAGAGCTCCCTTCAGTGGCCTTTGCAGAGACAGCAGAGGAGACTGTTGCTCCAGAGCCCTTCCTACACTACGTTCACACTGCAGGCTGAAGTGACTCAAATCCGATTTTTTCGCCCATATGTGACCTGTATCCGATCTTTTATTGACAATATGAACGACACAGATCCGATTTTTTCAAATCCGACCCAGGCCGTTTGGATATGTGGTCCTAATTCGGATTCCTATCCGATCTTTTCATATGCGACTTCAGTCTGAACCGCCAGGTTGCATTCATCCGACTTACACGTCATCAACAAGCCACAAACGTCACTATTCTGCGCTGAAGTAGGCGGCGGGTCTCTCAAAAAAAGTTACAACAACATGGCGCATGACATCAATGCGACTCCGCACCCACACGTTCCTTTGAACGGAGGTTGCAGTCACTACCCTGCAGAACGCCTGAGCCAAAACCCTTGCCCTCTTCCTTCTCAACCTCCTCCTTAACATCAGGCTATTGTGCATGTTCTGGCTCCGTCGCAACAACAACTGCATCATCGCCAGGTACTCCATGCTGGCTACTGTCATACACAGGAAACTTTAGGTTACTTCCATAAACACTGGCCATGCTCACTGCGTGTGACATCGTCGTATTCTGCAATGCGCATGCGGAACACTTTTAGGTCGCTTTTCGTTCATACTGAGGATCACATACAAGTCGTATATATTTGTTAATGTGAATGACCTCACAAAAAAATCGGATTTCACAAAAAAATCGGAATTGAGCATTAAGCCTTGCAGTGTGAACGTAGTGCTAGAGGCTGTCGTTCCAGAGCTGGTTTCTCAGCCTGCATCAGAGCCAGCACCTGAACCAATGCCTGAACCAGAGCCTGCATCAGAGCCAGCACCTGCACCAATATCTGAACCAAAGCCTGCATCAGAATCAGTGCCTGAACCAGAACAAGCACCTGAACCAGAACCAGTGCCAGAGTCTGAGTCATTTCCAGTGTCAGAGCCAGCTCCAGTGCTAGAGTTGGTGCCAGAGCCAAATCCAGTGCCAGAGCCAATGTCAGTGTCAGAGCCAGCGCCAGCTCCTGAACCAGTGCAAGAGTCAGAGTCAGTGCCAGTGTCTGCTCCAGAACCAGTGCTAGCACCAGAGTCTGAGCTGATGCCAGTACCTGAGCCTGTTCCAGAACCAGTGTCCCAGGATGATGGAGCTGCCTCAGCTGATAATGAAGGCATCATCGTCCCGCCACCAGGTCCTAACCAGAACCAAAGCTATGTGCTGACAGAGCTCGAGCCAATGCCAGAGTCCAGTCAAGAGTCCAAGTCAAGTCCAGTGTTTGAACTAGAGTCAAGTCCAGAGTCTGAACTACAGTCCAGTCCAGAGCTCGAGTCCTCTACAGAGCCCAAGTCATCTCCTGAGCTCGAGTCTGAGTCCAGTCCAGAGTCCGAGTCCAGTCCTGGATCTAGTCAATTCCAGGGTCCAAGTCAAGTCTAGAGTCTGAGCATGCTTCCTGCCCAGAGCCCAAGTAATTTCCAGAGGCTGTGTCCAATCCAGAGTTCAAGTCATCTCCACAGCTTCAGCTTGAGTCCAAGTCCAGTCCAGAATCAGAGTCATCTCCAGAGCTCGAGTCCAGCCCAGAGCTTGAGCACACTACCAGCCCTGATTCCGAGCCAGATCCAGAGCTCAAGCCTGAGTCTTCTCCTGAGCTGGAGCCCGAGTCCAGCCCAGAGCTCGAGTCATCTCCAGAGCTCAAGCCTGAGTCATCTCCTAAGCTCGAACCCAAGTCCAGTCCAGAGCCAGAGTCATCTCCAGAGCTCAAGCCCGAGTCATCTCCAGAGCCGGAGACCAGTTCAAGTCAGGAGTCCAAGTCTTGTCCTGAGCCTGAGCCAGAGCCCTCACCGGAGCCAAGAAAAATGGATTTTCACTCCCGGAGGGAGCTCTTGGGGGGGGGGGTGTTCTGTCAGTCCAGCGTGCTTTGGCATGCTCACCTGAAGAACTCTCTGGCACATTCCAGACTACACACGTGTCAAGCAACCTCTCGCACGCGTGCTGTTAATGTCGCACACCTGCACTTGATTGAGTAGCAATGTGTGCTCCTATATAAGGACTGCTTAGATGCACCCACAGTGTGAACTATACGCTATGTCAGTACACATTACTGAGCCTTATGCCACACTCACAACCTGCCATAAGTGTTTTGGACACGCACAGGTTGCAGGGTTTGGTAGCTCGCAGCTGTGCCACAGGGTCACGGTGAACCCGGGGGAAAGTTTGGGGGAGGAGTATGGGCAAAGTACTTGTCAAGTACAGGTTGAACACCTGACTTCCTCGAGGTATAGGAAAAATTGTGCTGTTAGCCTGTGGAAAGCGTATGTCTGATGCACATGATCAGTGCATGTTCAGTGAGTGTGGAGTGCATGTGACTTGCATTTTGCCAGTTTCCTGCGCTAGAAGTATGGGCCGCACTTGTGAAGCATGTGTGACGCACATGATTAGCACATGACAATCACTCATAACTTGTGTGTGACGCAAGCCAGGAGTGGGAATAAAAGCATGTCTGCAGCATTCTGCATCTGTCTTTTGACTGAAGAACATTGGATGGGAAAAATTTGAAAATGTTCAGTTGAAAGTTTAGAAAATGGGACCCAAGAAGAAGTGAGCAAAAGTGAAGTAACCCAGCCTGAAACAGCGGGGGGGAGGATGAGGAAGAATTTGATGATGATGGTAGCAGCACCGGCAAGCCCTGTACAGACAGGGAGAAGTATGCCTTCAAGCTGGCAGAAGGTACAGCACCCCGCCAGAGATATTTTCACAGGTAAATACTAATTAAACCTCTTGCAATATAATACACTTGCTTTAAACATTCATTTTGGTATCTATATGCTTATGTAATTAATATTATATATGCTGATTTTCATGTATGTTTCAGCTAACAATGCCCAGAAGTGAGGACAGTGCAATCCCATCATCACTGTCAGGCCATTGTGCCATGCTCAGTGATAAGGACAAGGACATCCCGACACCCACTCCCACTACTCAGCAGGAGTAGGAGCAGGACAGTAGCTTGGAGTCAGAGTCAAAGTGTGTTTCAGTGCTCAAACTGTTGGGCTATTTAGTTGGGATTTTTTTTTTTTTTACAATGTAATAAAATGTGTTATTCCCTTATACTCATGTTTTATTATATGACATTTGCATGGTAAATTAACATATACTCAAATAAAAACAGCAAATGAGGTGGTCTTCTTCCCTTCTACAATGCTACATGATTGGTTCCTTGGTTCCTCCCCCAATATATATACCCAGAGTCAGGCCCCTTATGTCGCATGCGGGTCGCATGCGCTGCGTGCACACCACACATAGGGGTAGAAAGTGAGATGTACTTCTGTCTTGGGGGCTGCACAAATAGCAAGTGTGGAGTACTTGTGTAGTACTTCTGAGGCACGTTACTCATACAATGACTGTGCGTCACTCGTGTGTCTTACTGTAATTGCAAAAAGCCCCTACTAGCCATGCTGCTGACTTTGTTCAGGCATACAAAAGGAGTATGGGTCCCGTACGTAGTGTATGCATTCTCGATTTTTCACAAGACCCGTAGAATTTGCATGTGCAGGACCAAAAGTCTCCACGGCCAGTCTGCGACCTTCTATGGCACTAAACACGCGCAAGTGTCGCAAAAGTCTCAAGCACGGTTTTGCCAAATTTTTTACCGTAGACCACCCATAGTAGCACGTATGGCAGGTTGTGAGTGAGCCTTTATATGACCCATGTGTGATTTCCTGGTTTCCTGATTTCTGTGCCTGTCCCTCATTCCTGTTTTCTTGCTGCCTGTGATATCCTGTTTGCACCTCACCCAACCTTTTTGCTTGTCTTAACATTTCTGAGTTTGCCTGCCAATTTTGATTGTTTGCCTGTATGTGTTTGTTTGCACTTTATCATTAAATATACCGGTAACTCTGCAGTTAAGCTTCACTCACAATCCGCCGTAAGTGTTTTGGACACGCACGGGTTGAAGGGTTTGGTAGCTCACAGCCGTGCCACAGGGTCGCGGTGAACCTGGGGAAAAGTTTGGGTGAGTATGGGCAAAGTACTTGTCAAGTACAGGTTGCACACCTGACTTCCTCAAGGTGTGGGAAAAATTGTGCTGTTAGCCTGTGGAAAGCGTATATCTGACGCATGTGATCAGTGCGTGTTCAGTGAGTGTGGAGTGTGTGTGACTTGCATTTTACCAGTTTCCTGCACTCTGAGTATGGGCTGCACTTGTGAAGCATGTGTGATGCATGTGATTAGCACGTTACAATCACGCATAACTTGCGTGTGATGCATGCCAGGAGTGCAAGCCAGTGTGTCTGCAGCATTCTGCATCTGTCTTTCAACTGAAGAACATTGGATATTTTGTGGGAAAAATTAAAAAATTTTCAGTTTAAAGTTTAGAAAATGGGACCCAAGAAGAAGCAAGCAAAAGTGAAGTAACCCAGCCTGAAACAGCAGAGGAGGAGGAGGAGGAAGAATTTGATGATGATGGTAGCAGCACCGGCAAGACCTGCACAGACGGAGAAGTATGCCTTCAAACCGGCAGAAGGCACAGCACCCTGCCAGAGGGATTGTCACAGGTAAATACACATGCTTTAAACATTCATTTCAGTATCTATATGCTTATGTAATTAATATTATATATGCTGATTTTCATGTATGTTTCAGTTAACGATGCCCAGAAGTGAGGACATTGCAATCCCATCATCGGTGTCAGGCCATTGTGCCATGCTCAGTGATGAGGACATCCCGACACCCCGTCCCACCACTCAGCAGGAGTAGGAGCAGGACAGCAGCTCGGAGTCAAAGTGTGTTTCAGTGCTCAAACTGTTGGGCTATTTAGTTGGGTTTTTTTACAATGTAATAAAATGTGTTATTCCTTTATACTCATGTTTTATTACTTGACATTTGCATGGTAAATTAAACATATACTCAAATAAAAACAGCAAATGAGGCGGTCTTCTTCCTTTTACAATGCTATACACAACACGATCGGTTCCTTGGTTCCTCCCCAATATATATACCTACAGTCTTGCCCCTTGTGTTGCATGTGCTGTGTGCAGGTCGCGTGCGCTGTGAGCACGCCACACATAGGGGTAGAAAGTGAGATGTACTTCTGTCTTGCACGCCGCACAAATAGCAAGTGTGGAATACTTGTGTGGTATTTCTGAGGCACATCACTCATACAATGACCGTGCGGTATTCATGCGTCTTACTGTCATCACAAAACGCCCCTCCTAGCCACGCTGCTGACTTGGTTCAGGTGTACAAAAGGAATACGGGTCCCATATGTAGTGTGTGCATTCTTAATTTGTCGCAAGACCCGTAGAATTTGCATGTGCAGGACCAAAAGTCTCCACGGGCAGTCTGCAACCTTCTACGGCGCTGAACACATGCAAGTGTTGCGCAAGTCTCAAGCACGGTTTTGCCAATTTTTTTTACCGTAGACCGCCTGTAGCAGCCTGTATGGCAGGTTGTGAGTGAGGCTTTACATCCACCTCCTACCTCGTACATGACACTGTCTCAATACAGAACACATAAACGAATGTTTGTTACGCAGTACAAAACTCACTTTTACAAAGCTAATTTAAAATCATGAAAAAAAACAAACAAACCTGACAGATCTTGGGTATTAAATGAGACATTAACAACAACAAAAAAAAGGTTCTGTAAAGGTTTATTCTGTTTGTAATTAGATCTCTGTCTGAAATAAATCCTGTCAGATTACATGCAGAAACATTTGACTCTTGCTCCTAAATGTCAACAAATGCTAAGCAGGTTTCTGTTCACATATAGTTTGAGTGTACATAAAGTAAAACCATCACTCTTGCTCATCCATTTCTCAAAAAAAGCAAACAAACAAAAAACCCTAAATTATTGTTTGTACATTTGATACTTTTTTCTTTTTTTTTTTGTAACATTCACACCCAAAAGTCACTGGAATTGATGTTTTTAAATAACCGCACATGGTATAGTGGACTGAGATCAGCACGAGTTTGATCATGGATGGAGGCATATTCTTTAGAACTTATTCTGAAAGGGTCATTACCCTGGCTGATGAATTTATCAAGGTGAACTTCAGTCATTCCTATTATGAACAATCTTTTAAAAATAACCAAGATTTATGCATGCAGCCCTTAAGAAACCTTGCTGGTCATTATCCTTGGCCTGTAATCATTAATCTGACTGACAACAGAAAAGAAGGTAAATTTATACTGACAAAAAAAAAATAGAAGAACGAAATATTGTAGGATGTGGTATAAAGCATGGCTGTATATGATAGAAAAAAATGTAGTCATGTTCTTAAGGTCTTTATATTTATACTCAAAACAAAACAGCAAGGAAACAGCTGTAGCATGACAACTACATCTTCCCAAACTATTCATAAAAGCCACATGCAAGGCAAAGGAAAAAACAAACCAAAAACCAAAAACTGTGAGTCATGAGTTGATGAGTAGCAAGCAGAAATCTATTAAGTACATTTCATTACAGGGATAATAATCACAGTCTCTTGTTAGATTCACTTTCTCTGTTTGGAGAATCCCACAAGGCTTTCTCTCGCTCACTGTTGTTACAGTATATTTTTCATTGTGTGTCAAGTCAAGTGTGCGTTTCATAAACTAGTGAAAATAAAGGGGAAAAAGACAACTGTTTTATCGATAAGCATATATAAGATGTAAGCTTTTCTATACATTGGTTGATGATGCACATATTGCAATATAACACGTCATCTTGGTATCAGTGGATTGGATAAAATGGTTAACTGCATCCTCAATACATCAATTAATCTTGAATGACCTGAATATGTCTCTATAAGTGGAGACAAATTAACAACAATAACAAAACATTTTTAAAGCATGAAATATGGCATACACTTGTTGCAATGATTGTGGACAGCAAGAAACAGAAAAATGGAAAATTAATGGAAGAAAAAATATCAATTCCACTATGTATGTAACCAGTATGCAGCAATATCGCTCAGGATTTTGACTGGAAGCTTCTATACACACAATCTTCTATACAAAGAAAAGGAATGAGAGGGGATTCAAAATAATTGTCAGCAAGTTTGGAAAATCTCATTTCATTCCTAGAACCAGGTGAAGCATTTTAGAAGATGGATTTCATGTTGCTTGCAATAAATAGCTTTGTTTGGTGAACACATTGGATGACATTGTGTTGCAGCACCATGGAGCCATAATACAAGCACAGCAGAGAATGAGAACACAGGAGCACATTCAGCAACTCCCATCTCTCAAATACAGCCTCTAAGCCCAATTGTGCGATGATGAGAATCAAAGTCTCCCTGACCTCAGAGATGAATGCAAAAACAGGGACAAGGGATCCTCCAGCTCTGTAAAGAGTCGCCTTGCTTCAACAGGGTGCTATGCACTGTAGCATCCGATATAGTGTTCTCTGAAATTGGGACTTCAAATATTGTACTTCCCAATGGAAAGATCCCAGGTGGTCTAGATCATTTCCATTCTTTTTGGCCACTCTTGAGAGCAAAGCTAAACCAACAAAACTGATAACTGGTGCCTTAAAAAAAAAAAAAATTAAATAACAGAAAAAAAATCACATTTCATAATTTTTAATGTAATGAGCCAATTTCACATAACATGTAATACAGCAAATGGATTTGGGTCTAGCTAACTACAGATGTATCTGGCTACAAGTGTGAATGTATGGGATTAAAATCCTATCAGGATACAATACAAGTACAGGATGCATGAAATGGCCAGAAGAAAATGTGCGGAATGGTGTGCTCACTAAGCAGGGCTAGGGAATATATATTACAACCATTCATCTACAAAATACAAGCATATGTAACGCACATGTCTATCAACATGAAAATAAAACTAAGCCACGAAACTGAAACACTTTTTGGTATGACATTATTCTGGAGAACATAAAAAGTTAAGAATTCAGAAGAAGCTGGTTTGTAGATTGAATGTAAGTGCTAACAAGTTCTTGTTTAGAAGTTCAGCACTTCTTGTACCTGACTTTTGCACTTGTTTTACGTTGCTTTGGATAAGAGCGTCTACACACACACACACACACACACACACACACACACACACACACACACACACAGTGGTGCTTGAAAGTTTGTGAACCTTTTAGAATTTTCTATATTTCTGAATAAATATGACCTAAAACATCATCAGATTTTCACACAAGTCCTAGAAGTAGATAAAGAGAATCCAGTTAAACAAATGAGACAAAAAATTATACTTGGTCATTTATTTATTGCAGAAAATGATCCAATATTACATATCTGTGAGTGGCAAAAGTATGTGAACCTCTAGGATTAGCAGTTAATTTGAAGGTGAAATTAGAGTCAGGTGTTTTCAGTCAATGGGATAACAATCAGGTGTGAGTGGGCACCTTGTTTTATTTAAAGAACAGGGATCTATCAAAGTCTGATCTTCACAACACATGTTTGTGGAAGTGTATCATAGCACAAACAAAGGAGATTTCTGAGGACCTCAGAAAAAGTGTTGTTGATGCTCATCAGGCTGTAAAAGGTTACAAAACCATCTCTAAAAAGAGTTTGGACTCCACCAATCCACAGTCCGATAGATTGTATACAAATGGAGGACATTCAAGACCATTGTTACCCTTCCCAGGAGTGGTTGATCAACAAAGATCACTCTAAGAGCAACGCATGTAATAGTCAGCGAGGTCACAAAGGACCCCAGGGTAACTTCTAAGCAACTGAAGACCTCTCTCACATTGGCTAATGTTAATGTTCATGAGTCCACCATGAGGAGAACACTGAACAACAATGGTGTGCATGGCAGAGTTGCAAGGAAAAAGCCACTGCTCTCCAAAAAGAACATTGCTGCTCGTCTGCAGTTTGCTAAAGATCATGTAGACAAACCATCTGCCCATGAACTGAATTTCAAGAGAAGGTGGGTCATGCAGCAAGACAATGACCCTAAGCACACAAGTTGTTCCACCAAAGAATGGTTAAAGAAGGATATAATTAATGTTTTGGAATGGCCAAGTCAAAGTTCTGACCTCAATCCAATGGAAATATTGTGGAAGGACCTGAAGCGAGCAGTTCATGTGCCCCTCCTAGAACTGCCACCTTATTGTGGTGGAGGGGTTTGTGTGCTTGAATGATCCTAGGAGCTATGTTGTCGGGGGCATTATGCCCCTGTCAGGGTTTTCCAAGGCAGACAGGTCCTAGGTGACAGGCCAGACCAAGAGCAGTTCACCAAAACCCCTATGGAGAAAAAAATCAAGGACCGTGACGTCGCCCGGTATGACCCAGCCGGGGCCCCACCCTGGAGCCAGGCCCGGGGTTGGGGCTCATATGCGAGCGCTTGGTGGCCGGGCCTTTGCCCATGGGGCCCGGCCGGGCTCAGCCCGAAGAGGTGACATGGGCCTGACCTCCTGTGGGTTCACCACCCACAGAGGTAGCAGTAGGGGATTGGTGCAGTGTGGATTGGGTGGCAGTCGAAGGCAGGGGCCTCGACGACCTGATCCCCGGACACAGCGGCTGGCTGTTGGGACATGGAATGTCACTTCGCTGGGGGGGAAAGAGCCTGAGCTTGTGCGGGAGGTTGAGAGGTACCGGCTAGAGATAGTCAGGCTCACCTCCACACACAGCTTGGGCTCTGGAACCCAGCTCCTCGAGAGGGGCTGGACTCTCCACTTCTCTGGAGTTGCCTGTGGTGAGTGGTGGTGGGCTGGTGTGGGCTTGCTTATAGCTCCCCAGCTCAGCTGCCATGTGTTGGAGTTTACCCCAGTGAATGAGAGGGTCGCCTCTCTGCGCCTTCGGATTGGGGAGAGGGCTCTTGCTGTTGTTTGTGCCTACACTCAAAAAAATAAAACATTGGATTTACTTAACCGAGTTATGGCAACTGGTCCCACGAAACTGTGTTAATTTAGATGTATTGAATACAGTTATGTTTTGAATAACTCAACATAACTGTATTCAATACATCTAAATAAACACAGTTTCATGGGACTGGTTGCCATAACTCGGTTAAGTAAATCCAATGTTGGTTTTTTTTGAGTGTATGGGCCAAATAGCAGTATAGAGTATCCGGCCTTCTTGGAGTCCCTGGGAGAGGTACTGAGGGGTGCTCAGACTGGGGACTCCATTGTGCTACTGGGGGACTTCAATGCTCATGTGGGTGACAACAGTGACACCTGGAGGGGCGTGGTTGGGAGGAACGGCCTCCCCGATCTGAACCCGAGTGGTGTTTTGTTATTGGACTTCTGTGCTAGTCACGGTTTGTCCATAACGAACACCATGTTTGAGCATAGGGGTGTCCATAAGTGCACGTGGCACCAGGACACCTTAGGTCGGAGGTCAATGATTGACTTTGTAGTCGTTTCATCTGATCTCCGGCCCTATGTCTTGGACACTCGGGTGAAGAGAGGGGCTGAGCTGTCAACTGATCACCACCTGGTGGTGAGTTGGATCCGCTGGTGGAGGAGGAAGCTGGACAGACCTGGCAGGCCCAAACATATGGTGAGGGTCTGCTGGGAACGTCTGGCCGAGCACTCTGTTGGGGAGGTCTTTAACCCCCACCTCTGGGAGAGCTTTTCCCAGCTTCTGAGGGAGGCGGGGGACATTGAGTCTGAGTGGACCATGTTCTCTACCTCCATTGTGGATGCAGCTGTTCGGAGCTGTGGCTGCAAGGTCTCCGGTGCCTGTCGTGGTGGCAATCCCCGAACCCGGTGGTGGACACCGGAAGTAAGGGATGCCATCAAGCTTAAGAAGGAGTACTATCAGGCCATGTTGACCTCCGGGACTCCTGAGGCAGCTGACGGGTATCGGCAGGCCAGGCGTGCTGCAGCTCGGGCAGTTGCGGAGGCAAAAACTCAGAACTGGGAGGAGTTCAGGGAGGCCATGGAGAAGGACTATCGGTCGGCCTTGAAGAAATTCTGGCAAACCATCCGGCGCCTCAGGAGGGGGAAGCAGTACTCTGCCAACACTGTTTACAGTGCGGGTGGGGAGCTGTTGACCTCAACTGGGGACATTGTTGGGCGGTGGAAGGAATACTTTGAGGATCTCCTCAATCCCACTATCATGTCTTCCACTGAGGAGACTGAGGCTGATGACTCAGAGGTGGACTCGTCCATTACCCAAGCCGAAGTCACTGAGGTGGTTTGCAAGCTCCTCGGTGGCAAGGCACCAGGGGTGGATGAGATCCGCCCTGAGTATCTCAAGTCTCTGGATGTTGTGGGGCTGTCTTGGTTGACACGCCTCTGCAACATCGCGTGGCGGTCGGGGACAGTGCCTCTGGAGTGGCAGACTGGGGTGGTGGTCCCTCTTTTTAAGAAAGGGGACCAGACAGTGTGCTCCAATTATAGGGGAATCACACTTCTCAGCCTCCCAGGGAAGGTTTACTCCAGGGTACTGGAGAGGAGAATTCGACCAATAGTCGAACCTCGGATCCAGGAGGAACAATGCGGTTTTCGTCCTGGTCGTGGAACACTGGACCAGCTCTATACCCTTCATAGGGTGCTCGAGGGTTCATGGGAGTTTGCCCAACCAGTCCACATGTGCTTTGTGGATCTGGAGAAGGCATTCGACCGTGTCCCCCATGGTATTCTGTGGGGGGTGCTTTGGGAGTATGGGGTTCGGGGCTCTTTGCTAAGGGCTGTCCAGTCCCTGTACGAATGGAGCAGGAGTCTGGTTCGCATTGCTGGCAGTAAGTCAGACCTGTTCCCAGTGCATGTTGGACTCCAGCAGGGCTGCCCTTTGTCACCGGTTCTGTTCATAATTTTTATGGACAGAATTTCTAGGCGCAGCCAGGGGCTGGAAAGAATCCTGTTTGGGAACCACAGGATTTCATCTCTGCTTTTTGCGGATGATTTTGTCCTGTTGGCTTCTTCAAACCAGGACCTTCAGCATGCACTGGGGCGGTTTGCAGTCGAGTGTGAAGCGGCTGGGATGAGAATCAGCACCTCCAAGTCCGAGGCCATGGTTCTCGACCGGAAAAGGGTGGCTTGCTCTCTCCAGGTTGGTGGAGAAGTCCTGCCTCAAGTGGAGGAGTTTAAGTATCTCGGGATCTTGTTCACGAGTGAGGGAAGGATGGAGCGTGAGATTGACAGGTGGATCAGTGCAGCCTCCGCAGTGATGCGGTCGCTTTACCAGTCCGTCATGGTGAAGAAGGAGCTGAGCCAAAAGGCGAAGCTCTCAATTTACCGGTCGATCTACGTTCTGACTCTCACCTATGGTCATGAGCTTTGGGTAATGACCAAAAGAACAAGATCGCGGATACAAGCGGCTGAAATGAGTTTCCTTCGCAGGGTGGCTGGGCGCTCCCTTAGAGATAGGGTGAGAAGCACAGTCACTCGGGAGGAGCTCGGAGTAGAGCCGCTGCTCCTCCACATCGAGAGGAATCAGCTGAGGTGGCTCGGGCATCTTTTTCGGATGCCTCCTGGACGCCTCCCTGGGGAGGTGTTCCAGGCATGTCGCCCCGGGAGGAGGCCCCGGGGAAGACCCAGGACACGCTGGAGGGACTATGTCTCTCGGGTGGCCTGGGAATGCCTCGGTGTTCTTCCCGAGGAGCTGGCCGAGGTGTCTGGGGAAAGGGAAGTTTGGGCTTCCATGCTTAGACTACTGCCTCCGCGACCCGGTCCCGGATAAGTGGAAGAAGATGAGACAATATACAATTTGATTTTTTGTTTACTAAATTGGCTTAATCTTTGTGCACTGATAATCTAATGTCAATGTCAAACTGAACTTAATACAAAAGCAGTTTTTATCCAACTGTGGGTCGCAGTGTGCACAAGTGAATATACAAGAATGAAAGGCATTTTGATTCAACAAGGGGGACCACACAGCTGATACCTCTTCATTTTGCAACATTTTAAGTAAAATAAACTAATACTAGTAGAAAATATTATTTGAATTGTTTTTGGTTAGTTAGAACAGCATAAAAATCCAAATTAATCAAACAAAATATTATTAACCCAAGTATTTGTGTTCAGTCACAACAACTAAACTCTTATGCTGATAAAACTTTATTTAAAAAAAAGGCAGTACCAATAAAAACTTAAAGCATATGTGCAGAATCATGGCCTCACTTTTTGTTTATAAATGCCTTGAGACCTCAAGAATGGCACAGGAATAGTTTTAAGTGTTAAGTCTTAAGTAATTTTTATGATTAAAGTGATTTATATAGGTAGCGGTCTGAGTGAATGACCTTGATATCTGTGACGTCACAGTAGGAAGTCTATCAGTCTCATCGCCATTTCCGCTATACTAAAACACAGAGCTGACTGCAACTCTGATCCTCCATTTTGAGCTAATTTATTGCCATGCCATGTAGATGTGTTGCTGGCTGGTGCAGCAACATGGCATAAGGTGGATTTATGTTGCATTCATGGCCCAAGAATGTTCAAACTGCAAAGATTTGAACGTGTTTTGAGAGAAGTTCATGTGCACATTGGGCAGCTACAAAGTGGTCTATCCTCTGCTCTGCACATTTTACTGAAGACTCGTACGAGACCTCTGATCTGTTGAGGACCTTTGGGTATAAGCCCGTATTGAAAGAGGGTACAGTACCAACAATTAAATAAAACTAAAAGAAAAAGAAAGTTCAGTTGCACTAGTTCTCCTGGAGTGTGAGTCAAGGGTTGTTGCTAAAACTCGAGACCGAATGGGATGCGACATATTATCGCTCGGGCAGTGAACTCCCTGCGGTTGTTGCTAAAACTGGTGACGTCCTATCCCGTACCGGGTTTTAGTAATTGCCTGAGCTGAGCAGTAATGGCGGAGTACTCAATATGTAGAAAATGGAGAATGAATGGCCCAGTCGTCTGATTTCTCCGCTGAATATGCTTGCCTCAGCAGCAATATCTCGCCCTTACGTGGAAGAAGCGAATGAATGGAGAACTGAACGAACAACTGAAAGTCAGATTGTTTCAAAACAATCGGCCACAAGATCGGCCTTCAAGAAGCGAGAACACAGACGGGTAAGCTCTGACTCTCATTTGGATACAAAACAACAAAAAACAACAACACTTGTTGTTTACCTGCATTTAGATTAATACATGTAACTTATATTGTGTGTTCATGTTACAAATATCTCATCTCATCTCATTATCTCTAGCCGCTTTATCCTTCTACAGGGTCGCAGGCAAGCTGGAGCCTATCCCAGCTGACTATGGGCGAAAGGCGGGGTACACCCTGGACAAGTCGCCAGGTCATCACAGGGCTGACACACAGACAACCATTCACACCTATGGTCAATTTAGAGTCACCAGTTAACCTAACCTGCATGTCTTTGGACTGTGGGGGAAACCGGAGCACCCGGAGGAAACCCACGCGGACACGGGGAGAACATGCAAACTCCGCACAGAAAGGCCCTCGCCAGCCCCGGGGCTCGAACCCAGGACCTTCTTGCTGTGAGGCGACAGCGCTAACCACTACACCACCGTGCCGCCCTGTTACAAATATAAGATTATTTAATTTGCTTCAGAATGTGATTGTCTCAGTTCATCTGATCATTTAAGTAGCTTATGTTTTATCAGTGAAAATGCATGCATGTACATGTATGTTGCATAAGTTATAACACCCATCCTGTTTTAATGAGAGTCAACCCACAATCAGTGAAGTCAAATCAGTCTTAGTTGAGCAAGTCGGTAACGGTATTTCTTACTTTCACCATCAATTTTTATTGATATGATTTTTGGTGGGCAGCACGGTAAATTTTAATTTATATGTCTTTGGTCTATAGCTGTCAAAGGCCTCGGCCCTAAAACTGGTTACCGCTGTGACATCACGCACTCAGGGGTGGCTGGCTTAGCGGGGCAGCTCGAATGCAAATTTGCGGTCAATTTTAAGTCTCAAAAAATATATATATTTTTTTATTCCCATTTATGCAGCATACAAGAGTCAAGGATGGAGATACTATCCACTCAGAAATGTATTTAAAAATAAAGGTTCTGCGTATATCCTTTAAGTTAACCCAGCAATTTTTTTTATAGTGCATAAGCTTTTGAGCTATATAGCTTATTGCATCAACACTCTTGATTCAATACCTCTGTGTATCAAACAATATATTCCATAAAATATTGCTTATATTACATAAGGTATAATAAAATGATAATCTTAAATATGCATAATCTCTTTTCTCTAAAAATGTAGCTTCCTATATACTTTAAATCATTACAGGCTACATAATTTTTAAAATCCCAGGGTTTTTCATGAGCTAATATGCAAGCATACTCCGACAGCAGCTTGTGAAAACCACCAATGGCTTCAGTCAACAGCAAGCAGGAACTGGAAAATTCCCCCAAAATAAGGATTGGTATCTGGGAACACTTTGGCTTTCTAATAAGTTAGGACACTGATGGCCAGTGAATGAGTTGCAGTGAAAACACTCCAGTGTGATGAATATGAGTATAATGTTTAGTTATATGCTGCTAAGAGTCTGAATAGATCACACAATCGCTGTCATTATTAGTGTATTTTTATTATGTTACTGGTAATTTAGAAAAGTTGTTTACAATTGATGTTATCATCAGTTGAAAATGTGGACATTGTCATTTTTTTTTTCTGTCACAAATGTATTGTATTGAAACACTATTGTATAAAATTTTAATTTTACCTCCTAAATTAAATCTAGGCCTCACCATACCTTACCAAGTCACAGGAAAACAGTGTAGAGTAGCAATGATGCACATCTACTTATGGCTGCTCACTGCATGTCAGTCTGTGTCAATAAGCATTAGGTCATCATTTGGGGAGGAAAAAAAGAATGAGTGGCAGTAAGCAGAGCACAGGGATAGCTGTGTGTGTGTTGTGTGTCAGCTGTCTTTCTTCACTGCCATAGATGCTCTGATTATTCAGCATGCCCCCCCCCCCCACCACCACCACCATCTATTCAGGACAATTTAACATGACCTTACCATTCACTCCTGGCTTCCCTCAGGTGAGTACTGTTATTCTTGTGTTAGCCCACTTCTTCCTTTTAAAATGAGATGGTGGCACAGAGGCAGTCTTGTATCCGAGCTGCTAAGCTTCAATAAATATTGGATGAATTCTTCGTTTACATGGAAGCAGGCTTGCTGCATTATGTCACATTCTATTTCTCAAACCTCAGCTTTCTGTTTTGCTCCTATGATGAGGCTGTTTATCACCATCGATGTCTCTATTTGGAGAATGTTTACTAATTCTGTTCTGATCAAGTGTGGCCATCATGCAGGAATATGTTGCAATGTTTTTGCTTGCAAAATATCTCCATGCTTTTTAATTGGGAATATCAAACAGAACATTGTCATAACAGATGATATAGCGGTGTTGAAGTGGATGCACATTTGGGAAAAGAGGAAAAGATGAACAAGGCCTTTGTGATTTAACACTAAATAATGAAATAAAATGTTTTTATTATCACTAATATTTAACATCCAAGGTATTTTCAGTCCTGCAATCCAATAGCAGTGACATTTCCATATAATTTTTATATATTCATAGAGTGCTTTTTACTCCACCGACAGAGTAGAAGAAATTATGAATGCATGGTAAGCACAAACCACCATTACAATATTAGGCTGATAGCTAACCTAGTATAATGAAGAGAATATGGACATGGAACTTGCCTCAGAACATACTCTGTGGTGTTATAGTCTGTCAGAGAAAGATTAACATGTTGGCTTGAAGTACAACACAGAGGCACTGATCATGACAGCACAAGAACAGGCCCAAAGCACATAGAGGCAAGTGTCTACCATAATAGACAGGACCCAAGGCGCAGGCTGTGCAAAGATGCCCCTGAGACAGTCCAGCACATAGTAGCATGGTGGAAGATGCAAACTGGGACAGCGTACATTGAGAGGCATACCAGAGTGGCTGGGATAGTGTACAAGAACATCTGTGCTGAGTACGGACTAGAAGTCCCCAGGTTCCAAGGGGACATGTCATCAAAAGTGGTTGAGAAAAACAGAGCTAAGATCCTGTGGTACTTCAAGTTCCAGAATGACAAGCAGGTGCTGGCTAACCAACCAGACATAGTGGTGGTAGACAAGGTGAAGAAGAGTGTAGTTGTGATAGCTGTGGCAATCCCAGCTGACAGTAACATCAGGCAAAAGGATCACGAGAAGATAGAGAAGTACCAGGGATTGAAAGAACAACTGGAACAGATGTGGAAGGTAAAATTCAAAGTGATTCCATTGGTGATAGGAGTATTAGGGCCTGTGACCCCCAAACTGGGAGCGTGGCTTCAGCAGATTCCAGGTACAACATTTGAGGACTCTGTCCAGAAAAGTGCAGTCCTAGGAACAGCTAAGATACTGCATAGACCCAAGCTTGAGGAAGACACACACCACCCCCTCCCACCAGGGAGTAACGTATATATGATATTACATGGTTGCACAAAGACATGAAGTTTTTTTTCGAGTGGTGAACATATTTCACGAGTAGTGAACAAGTGAAATATTTTTCAACATGAGAAGATAAACTTCATATCTGTGCACCACCGTGTAATGTTCTTAATATTATATAGGCACATCCACAAAAAGTATGCAAGTTAATTAAAAAAATAATAATTTTGAACCAGTTTACCATTTTGACAACGTGTCAAGTCAACAGGAAAAACTATGCAAGTTAAATCAAAACAATTAATCGATATGCTCACGAGTGAAGATATTGGAAAATATGTTCCTCAATGTCCTGGATGTAGTTTGTATGAAAAATACTTATCACCTGGGAGGTCCATATCATGAAATACCGTGACCAAGGTCTTGAAAGTACTGACCGAGGCCCTCTGGGCCAAGGTCAGTATTCAAGGCCGAGGTCACGTTATTTCACCATACGGACTGACCTTAAGCTGGTAAATAATATATATATTTTTTTTTTCTTTACCAAATTCTAACAGAAAACGAGAGCACCCGAAAGGGAAAACCAAGCCGAGCTGCCATTTTGAATCCTCATTCATGGCTGTAATGCAAATTGCTTCCTCCTCGGTATACAAGTGCACTTCCATGGCAGGAAAAAAACCCTACATTTTGCCGCCTATGTAGTCCCCTATTTAAACAAAATTGAGTCATTCAGGATTCAGCCATGTTTTTGCTTGGCGTTAGCAAGTTAGAGGTTTTTAGCTTTCTCCCGAAATGTTTTATTTTATTTTGTCTTCCTCAGGGTAGTAAAACTCGCTTTCGCTGTGAACACTGTCATTATCACTATCCATGATGTAAAATTAATGCTATTTTGAATCCTCATTCATGGCTGTAATGCAAATGGCTTCCTTCTCAGTATACAAGTGCACTTCCATGGCAGGAAAAAAAAACTACATTTTGCCGCCTATGTAGTGCCCTATTTATACAAATAGGAGTCATTCAGGATTCAGCCATGTTTTTGCTCAGCGTTAGCAAGTTTTCTCCTGAAATGTTTTCTTTTATTTCTTCTTCCTCAGGGTAGTAAAACTCGCTTTCGCTGTGAAGAATGTCGTTATCGCTATCCATGATGTAAAATTAATGCTATTTTCCTGAGAAATGCTGGCAAAAATTTATAAGATTTTTGATAATCTTATAAATACATTTTATTAAAAAAAGATAAATGTTGACAAAAAAAAATCTACTATGTTTGTTGTTGTTGTGAATGAGCGAGTCACCAGAGGTCCGTAACCGGGGTCTGTACCATAGGATACGGACCCGCTCGCCAGCCAATCAGAGCGCAGGACTTGATGGAAACTGTACCGCAAAAAAAATAAAATGGCATATTTCCCAATCAGTGTATTGTTTTGATAAATTTGCATACTTTTTTTGTGAATGTGTCTACATAATTAAAAGAAAATCACAAGTTGGCTTGAAGATACGATGTTTATCTTCTCGTATTGAAAAACTCATATTTTTCATACAAAATACATCGCAGATCTGAGTGACATATTTCTTGATATTTCATTCCGATGATATCATTCTCAATGTTTTCCTACTGACTTGACGCACGTTGTCAAAATGGCGAACTGGTTCCATTTTAAAATTCTTTTGTTAACTTGGATATATTTTTTTTTTTTGTGGATGTGTCCATATAATATAAAAAACATTACATGGTGGTGCGGAAATATGAAGTTTATCTTCTTGTGTTGAAAAATAGTGCACTTGTGATATATTCTTTCAGCACTCGAAGATAAACTTCATATCTTCATGCCACCATGTAATATCCTATCTCTCTCATATATATATATATATATATATATATATATATATATATATATATATATATATATATATATATATATATATACAGTATATACACACACACACACACACACACACACACACACAGTGCTCAGCGTAAATGAGTACACCCCCTTTGAAAAGTAACATTTTAAACAATATCTCAGTGAACACAAACAATTTCCAAAATGTTGACAAGACAAAGTTTAATATAACATCTCTTTAACTTACAACCCCGATTCCAAAAAAGTTGGGACAAAGTACAAATTGTAAATAAAAACGGAATGCAATAATTTACAAATCTCAAAAACTGATATTGTATTCACAATAGAACATAGACAACATATCAAATGTCGAAAGTGAGACATTTTGAAATTTCATGCCAAATATTGGCTCATTTGAAATTTCATGACAGCAACACATCTCAAAAAAATTGGGACAGAGGCTGGAGGACCAAATTGCAACTCATTAGGTCAATTGGCAATAGGTCATTAACATGACTGGGTATAAAAAGAGCATCTTGGATTGGCAGCGGCTCTCAGGTTGGGTTTACATTAGACCGTATCAGCGGATCATCAGATTAACGTTTTTAAAACGATTAGCGTGCACACAGCAACGCCAATACACGATTCGCGTGCACATAGCAACGCCAATACACGGATACGCTTGGCTCCGCAGGCATCCTGCGCTCCAAATCACTCCGCCCTGAACAGCGAGTGCCCTCTGGAGGGTGCGCACTCCGGCCCTACGCAGCTCACAGAGCGCGCGAGTGAAGTGCACGAGCAGTGATTCGGGACTGAGCCGCTGTGTGTGTGATCCTAGTGCATATCGGGCATGCGCGTCACCACTTGCAAGTGGAAGGATGGCAAGCCTAAAGACAATCATAACTACACAATGGGCA